>NC_060978.1:942086-967086 GCF_910589235.1 Vespa crabro | reverse complement strand
GGAAAGGGACGGCCGTGGAACGAGGTAATCCGTTTAGGTATCTTTATAACCGGGCATTCACGACACCACACGTTCGATCGTTGTTTTCAAATGGGGGTGGGGGCGTGTCGCTTATGGGCGTAGCCGAAAACCGGCAAAATGGCGGTAAGCCCCGTCCACTTGACACGCCCATCGTGTAAAGCGCAATTGCGGCTCCGCCGCCAGGCTACGCGCGCATCAGCCGCGCTTGCCTTTCTTCGCCGCCTCCCTGTGTTGTCTTACGTTCGGTGACCTCGAATCTCTCTTATGACTGATTGACATCAGATCCTATAATACTATCCTATCGTAATAATCGGACGCAATTAAGTTTTTTTTTTTTTTTTTTTTTGGAGATATTTTTCTTTCTACGAAAAATAAACGAAACGTAATTATTTACGTACTGTACTGTACTGTACTGTACTTACATTATTATAAAGAGAAAACAGAAATCCGTTGTTTTGTAGGTTATGCGAAAGATCAAACGTATGTAAATATTTATCGATGTATTCATGTATATATTGTATATATTGGACTTATATATTGGATCGACATATCGGAATTATATGATATTGATTATTTTTAAGAATTTCTTCTCTCTTATGTAATTTCTTTTAAAGATTTACTTACTCACGAATATATATATATATATATATATATATATATATATATATATATATATATAATTATCAGGTGTATACATTGCGCGTTAGTTGTTTTAGGATTAAAGGGAAATACTAGGGAATATTAGATATATCGAAAAAATGGCGTCTTCATTCTTATCGAAGGTTTTAGTCATTCGTTCACATTCGAAGATAATGTTTATATTTTTACACATAAAAAGTTATTCCATAATCTTGTTCGCGTTGGTATGAAATAGTAAATTACGTTTATAGAGCTTCGTTATTCCGTTGATAGACATACGCAAGATTGGCGTAACAAATTGGAATCTAAGGTTAATGTTCTTTTTGTTGTTCTTTTTTTTTATGTGAGAATTATTGGTACTTCGGTATTGTTATTATATTTAAATAATGCAACAATTTATGTGTATATATATATATATATATATATATATATATATATATAAAGAATATAAAGAATATAAAGATATAAAGAAACTAAAGATAAAGATCTACAATAATGTACATCTATGTACATGCTTATGTAACATTGTTATTTATATATAAACAACATAAACACACACACACACACACACACATATATATATTTAAATAAACAAATGTTAAAACATCTATAAGTTATTCTAAATGTTAAATGCACAAACATGCACAAAAATTAATCCAAATGTATGGTCAAATAAATAAGTACACGTGTTGACCAAATGGCAAATGCATGGTCTTTGCAATAGTCGAGAAATCCTTAGACTAACTGAGTCATTAGAAAGGTCTTAGAAAAAATAAGAGTCGTTGAAAAAAATAATGACATATATATATATATATATATACATATATATACATACATACATCTTGAAAACATTTTTTGCATATCAATCTACAAATTATATCCCTTTCGATTTATATACTACATATTTAAACGTTCGACAATAATTCATTGATTCTACTTACGTGATATCCTAATACTTCGCGTGAGATCTTCGATAATTACATGTCGTTTCTTCTAACAAAGAACATTTCAGAACTTAGAACGTTTCTTTACTCGATTAGAATTAAAGAATACATGATAATGATTACGCATTTTATTACTCGATCGATGTTAACCGATTTTCTTACAGACATTTTCACGGTTCTAATGATTCGTTCGTAATGATAATGCTAAATCATCGAGTATCGTCATTGAAATTAATTAATGTTATCGTGAGATTGTTAAAAACATTCTCAGATAAATGCTATGTAAACGATTAATGGAAATAATCTGTATTTTAAGCCGAGTCAGGCTAAGAGGACCGCCATGTTGTTCTCATTGCCGAGAGTTCTCGAGTATAGCCGAAGTTGGTCGATTACGTCGACGCCTACGAATACAATATGGGGTCTTTTGCGATATGTTAGACAGACGTGCGTACATATACGTAAAGTACGTTCACGTATATACAAGCATACACAGATCCTTATATATACACACACGTATACGCGTACACGTACGTACGTACATACGTATATATGTGTGTGTGTATATATGTATTTCAAAGTAAACAAAGATAGATGATACGGAAAAATATTATAACCGTATGTATTTATTCTCATCTATACACATATGCACACATACGTACACACATATGCAGGAAATGTATGTATGTAGTTACTTACGTGTAGGTAAAAAAAATCGTCTCAAAGAATTCAAGATAGTTACGATTGTCCAGATTACTCGCAAAAACAATTTTATTGACTGTAACGATAATGATAAAGTATTTATATACCTAGAAACCATGACATATATCGTGGATTAAATATTTTATTTGAAACGCAATTGAACGAGTACGATATTTATTTTAATTATATTTCAATACGCAATCCTTTAGACGTATCCAATCGATCGAAATAAATTCGTGAACGAGTTATAATATTTATATAAAATATATTTAGCTGTTAATGGCATCGTAATATTTTATGAGATATTAGATCTTTTTAAGAATTTTCTTAGTAGATACTTTTAAATAATTTTTTAGTTTATTCAATTATTGACAAACATTTAACAAGGTTATAACGAAGTTTAAATGTATACTTCGTAAATGTTAAATTATTTATCTATTCGTATTTTTAATGAAAAAATATTGTGTATATATTTATGTGCGAAACACACACATACACAGAGAAAGAGAGAGAGAGACAGAGAGAGAGAGACAGAGAGAGAGAGAGAGAGAGACAGAGAGAGAGAGAGAGAATGAGAAAGAGAGAGAAAGAGAGAGGTAGAGATAGAGATAGAGAGACAGATCAAAAGATCAAATATATTTCATATTATATATTAATGAATATGAGAATTTTAACTAAGATTTATAAGATGGAGTAAACAACATTGATATATATATATATATATTTCTTTTTCTCTCAAAGATTTATTGAAAATAAATAAATTTCTTATTCGACATATTTTTGTATTTACGAATGAATTAATCTTAAATAGATAAGTAGAATAGTTGGTAATAATAAAAAAAATAAAAAAAAAAGAAAAATAACAATTTTATTTCATTTAATATTCTCATATTTTACAAGTTATTAATATATCTAATTAAATTAAATTAATTACAAGGGATAATTTAATAATACATCCTGTCGGGCCAGTTCCAACAACATAGGATCGTCAAAGAATTTATTGATTGAGACATCCTCGGATAGACCTTTACGTCTACGCGTTTTCAACATAAATTCTCTGGCTAAATGCGTCGCCGGTTGTGGTTCCAATGGTCTAATGGTAATGGTTTTGTCAAGAGGATCACCAGGTACGATTTGCCAGTGATGAAAGACCGACAAACAAAATGCTTGACCTTGCGTATGCGTTCGTAGATCAGTTTCGAAACCGAAACTATCGATGGCCGGAATAAAAGCTTTGATAGTATATAATGGACTTCCTGGAACAGGCGCATCCTGAGTGACATGACCTCGACGTTTAGCTAAAACAGTATAAACAGCTGACACGCAATCAGCCGGTGCTTGAACTTCAACGAAGAAATATGGCTCCATTAATCTCGGGGTGGCCATTAAAAAAGCCGAATATGCGACTCTTCTTGCGGTAGGAATAATTTGACCACCTGAATACAAAAATAAAAAAGAAGCAAACAAAAAAAAAAAAGATATATCAATCTTAACAATTATCGTTAATTATTAAGATACGTACCACCTCTATGTAATGGTTCTTGTGCTATCACGGCATCGAGTATTTTGAATTTAACATTTCGAATGGGTTCTTCGCAAAGTGGCCCTTCACGCGTACCCCATTGAAACCCTTGAATAATGGCGTCACGAGCACTGCTCAACAATGTTTTATCGACTTCGGACGGTAGAGTATCGTCCACCAAAATATTAGGACCCGTTGTGTCTGGTCCAAAGGCCCATATACTTCGTGCCGCCAATAAGTCCCAGTCGTATTTAGTTTGGAAAAATTCACCTAATTTTTTTCTAAAGAAAAATAAAAACTATTCATAGGATAATGTTCTCAATCGACTATAACAAATCTATTATAAATACGACTTACTTGTTCCATGTGATTTTTACATGTTCAGCTTCAATATCTTCCGCAAGACCACGTTCAAGCGGTTCTGCAATCATCGTCAGTTTATTTCTTTTATTCGGTGTTTCGGCGAAACATTTGAGAGAACTGGTTTCTACTACTGTTTCAGCGAAAGCAACCACAGGATCTGCGACCTTGATATCTATCTCAGAATACATACGACGTAGATCGTGCATTGCACAATCCAGATATAATTCGCCAGTACCCAATACAACATGTTCTCCACTTTCCTCTACTCGCGTACCCAATAAAGGATAACTTTTATTAACTTTTCTCAAACCGTCTAACATCTTAGGTAATTCCGACGGATTGACCGGTTCAACGGCAATTTTAATAACACTTTGCGTATTAAATTTTAACGGACGGAAGATGTGTAAATCGTCCGTATTGTTAAGATCGGTAATTGTGCTGGTTTTTACGATTGGCCTGTCAATTCCTTCAATAAGTACCCAATTGCCTGCTGGTACACGACTCAATTCAATCGAATAACGTGCTTCGCTTATCCATAATCGACCAACTGTAAGCACACGCGAATCTTCTTCGTCCGTTCGCGAATATGCTTCACCTAAGACACGTACACGTTGTCCTGCTTCAAGTGTTCCCGACATTACCCTTCCCAAAACGACGAACAACGTGCAATCCTCGGTTGGATACATTTTTGTACTATGAATCATTAATCTTCCCTAGAAATGAAAAATATTAATCAGTAATAAAAGATATAATAAATATGTTCGTAGATTTTTATTAGATAGAAATAATTACCTCAGGATCACAATTGACCATATCTTGTGCAAGAGGAGAATCTATAGGACCAGTATATACGTGTTGAACTTTTATAGGTGCGTGTGCCTGCGGACTAGGAACATGCATAACACACATATCGACTAGACCACACATATCTCCTAAGAAACGTGTACAAACCAAACGCAATAATGGTCTAATATTCATTTTCATTTCTTCCGACGTCAATCTAATTCCTAGTTCGCTTAAAACTACAATCGAATGTTTTAATCAATAGAATTGTACGTAGTAATACTTTACTTGTACTTTGTTCATAGAGAAATATACTAACCGTCTGGCAAAGTTGTATCTACATCTCCAACAACTTGTGCAAATATTTTGTAAAGAGGTTCCAATATGAATTCTATAAAACTACGTTGTGCCGTATTGTGCGGCGGTTTTTTCGTAAACTTTCGCGTTTTCGAGTTGAAATATATATCTCCCCATAATCTCTTTGAAAATTCATTAGTATTAAGAGTTGGATAACTCTTTGCGTATAACGCGGCAAAAGATTTAAGAGTAAAACAGACATTATATTCGGAACTGGCGAAACAGACATTTCCAATTGCTGGTGAAACAAAGGCCGGATTTTCTGAATCCGAATATAATGCTATTAAACCATTGATCTCTTCAATGATATGTCGTAATTTATAATACGCATCCAAAGGTGGTAACTTCAATTCCAAAACAAGACGATCTATTTTATTAATGCATACTGTTAATGCTAACTTTTCTTGCAGTGCATGTTTCAATAGACGTTCCGTATTTAACATTACACCCTCTGCTGCATCCACGATAAGTATTGCGCCATCTGACAAACGAATAGCGGCTGTTGCTTCGTCCGAAAAATTTACGTGACCCGGAGTATCAAATATATTTAACAAATATGATTTTGATTTTACATCTTGTAACAGTAAAGTTACAGGTGTCGCTTTTGTGGATACTCCACGTTGTTGCTCCGTGAACAAAGTATCCGTATACCTGGATTAATAGAATTTTAATAAAAAAATTACAAATAATTATTCTCTTATATATGTTATATTACCTCAGAGCTTTTTCATCGGTTACACTGTGTATGTAAGGATGCGTTTGTCGTATTAGACAATCCACCAAAGTGGTCTTTCCATGATGTAAATGTCCAAGTAACACAACGTTCCTAATTAAATGAGGTGCATCCATCATGTCAGCTAAAAATTCAATGCTATAAGTTGTCTCTGGAAGTTGTTGTTGTTTTATTTGAAATTTAGGTTTCCTAGTAGGTTCTATCAAGGGCTTGTCCAATGGTTGCGCATCCTCTTCTTGTACAAGAGTTTCGACCTATTAAATAAAAAGCCATATAGAAAACTATAATGTTTCTAATTTATTATATTTAAAATTAATATTATAATCACCTCAGGACCGTAAACTTCTAGCGCACTAGGATAATATCTTTTGTCTTCGTGTAAAACAACTGCTGTGGATGAACCTTGTTCCGTATTATCTCTAGATTCATCTTTATCATCCTCCATCTCCTCGTCAGAACGTTCTCTATCTTCTGCGTCATCTCCAACATTTCCATATTCTGCTTCATCTTCACTTTCGGATGCTAAGTCTGGCCCGATATAATTACCAAATTCATCATAAAGATCAGCATCCATGATAATATCTTATTTGCATAAAGTAATATCACCTCTCAAAATTATCGTAACTAAAAGGAAAATAAGATAATGTTATAATTTCTTTGACAAAATTTTCTAAAGCGTTCTCGAGTGTTTATATTAATACAACTTTGAAGGTTAGAATTTTCGTTACTAATTTCTGTTATTCTTTGATAACATAAAATTATAAAATATGTAAATTTGTCATTTACAATAGAATTATGTATATCAATATTTTACAATTAATTTTTCATATTTCTTTAAAAAGACGAAACGTATGAAATGTACAAATACAGTGAAAGATGCCGCAACGTTTAATGTAACCTCTCAATATTAAAAGAAAGACGCTACAATGTTACCAATCATTGAAAAAAACCGCAAGAATTTAATGAAGAATGAATTTTGTGATAGTAAATTTAATGTTTACGATTGGTTCTTAAGTTCGAAATAATAAGGAATTTATTTTTATATTTTAAGAATAAACAAAGTTTTCTTTGCGAATTTAATTTATTATAAAAAGAAAAAAAAATAAGGTTATGTTTTAAATTTCGACGATGAATAATACTGATTGGTTGAAAAATTGAAAAAATTATGGATTAGAAGTAGATGTTAAGTACAAAAGGAAGTATCAGTGAAACCACAGCTAATTGATAAGCTCGATTTAATATATTTTGCGTTACATAGTTTGCTCTCTCTCTCTTTCTAAACTTGTGAAAACTTGTAAATTAATACTTTCGATAATTTTATAATTATTTAAATAATCCTTAATGTACATGGAATACAATAAATTAATATTTAAACAATATTAATTCGTTTAAACATTACAAAGATCGTAACGTCCGAGAAACTTATAATTATCTTAATTTAAAATTTCAACCTAATTTACACCTAAAAATTTTTATCTCAATTATTCTTTATGTATTTGTCATGAAACAATTGCATATCGATATCGTATTTAGCACGGATTACTGCAAGGTGATCACTATTATTAAAAAGAAAAAAAATAAAATAAACATATAAGAGATAGAAATGTGCAAATTTATAGTCTACCAACATTATTTACTTTAACCTATGCGAAACCGATTGTTATTACGCGTGAGAAAACAAGTTCATACATTGATACGATAAATGCATGATGGGAACAACATACCTTGTTTGCGTTTCTAGTTCATATTTTGTCCACAGTAGTCGCTTAAGTCACACGTGCTTCGTACGAAAGGTTATGAACATAAATACTTTTGATTATTGTTCAACGTTGGTACAACTGAATTTAGTTCTTAATCGGTGATCACTGATAAACTGTTTTGTCAAATGCAGTTGGTACGGTCGATTCTATATGGTTTGTAAAAAAAATAGAATTAACTTTTTTAACCTTTTATAACATTATTTATCTGTTCCTGTGTGTTGATTACTTAACGTAATTAAGTAGATGATAATTTATTTGGTGAAAAAAAATATAATTACTATCGTAAACAGTTATAAGTGTTAACATTTAGATTATAAAAATAATAATATTTTATTGAAAATATTGATATTGTTTTTTGTTATTTTTTTTTTTTTTTTTAAGTAGATATATCTATTGAAATAGATATACTCTATACACATATATATATATATCTTTTCTTTTTTTCGTTTCTGTGTTTTTTCTTTTTTTTTTTTTTTTCTTTTAGAATACCTATAAATATACGTTCCATAGACGCGCTCATGTACGCGAACGTATACGCATATATTAGTGTACGCATTGTGTATACGCATATATATTTCGAACGATTGCGCACAGTACAAAATATCTGACTGACAGCTGGCAGCACGACACGCAGGAGTGGCAGATCATGTAACGTGAGTAGGATTTTCTATTAAATATATTAAACATTAATGTCAATGATACAAAACGTATAATATTTTCATGTGAAAAATGTGTATGACGTTTTTTTTTTTTTTTTTAATTGTTAAAATTGTTATTGCCTGATCGAATTTTTTTTTTTTTTTTTTTTTTTTTTTTTTTTTTTTTTTTTTTTTTTAATTATTATTATTATTATTATTCTCCAACGAAGGTGTTGAGAAAATGGTTTATTTCTTGTGTAAACAAAAATTTGTCATTTAAAAATGATTTACTTACAACTATCGTGTTTATATGCAATTGTTAAAGAGTCTTGTCAATTCGTTGGAAATCATTTCTCTTTATTTTCTTTTTTTTTTTTTTTCCAGGAATTCTAATTGGAAAAGGTAATATCTGTTGGTTTGAGAGCAAAACCACTGCCAAGATTATATTAGAAGAATTAGCAGGATAGGCAGACGCAGGCAGAACAGCGGGGGTGGGGGTGGGAGATTCAGAGGCGGTATGACACGACCTCCTAACAATGACAACCTTATGACCTTTAAATTGGTCGTGGTTGGCGATGGAGGAGTTGGAAAAAGTGCACTAACCATACAGTTCTTTCAAAAATTATTTGTCACCGATTATGATCCTACCATCGAGGATAGCTATATTCAACACACGGAAGTAGATAAACAATGGTGTATTCTAGATGGTAAGTCAATATTTTTATATATATCTTTAATATATTTTGATCTAATCGAATATATATATATATATGCTTAATATATAAGCTATATTTATATTTTATGATTTACTATCATGCTTCTAAAATAAGATACACTGGTTTTTTTTTTTGTATTCGTTGAACTGTAATAAATACAATGCTTATTTAAATATTGTTATAAAATTAAGAGCAAAGTAGAATCAAATTGATATAATATAATCGTTATAATAACATAATGGTAAAAATTCTTTTCTCTCATTATAATTAGAAAAAATATACTCTATAATATTTTATTATTGTTATATGTAGAGTATAAAGGGTATTAAAAGTTCATATGTAAAAGAAATATATGTATTTTGATTGTATCCGCTAGTGCTAGATACAGCTGGCCAAGAAGAATTTAGTGCCATGCGTGAACAATACATGAGGAAGGGTGATGGATTTTTATTGGTATATTCTGTGACAGACAAACAGTCTTATGAAAATATTATCAACTTCCATACTCAAATTCTTAGAGTAAAAGACAGAGATGTCTATCCAATGCTTCTTGTTGCCAATAAGGTTGATTTGGTACATTTAAGAAAAGTGACGGAGGAACAGGGACGGGAATTGGCACATCGTCTGGGTATTCCTTATATTGAAACTTCTGCCAAAGATCCACCTCTAAATGTGGATGCTGCGTTTCATGAAGTAGGTATATAATATAATAAGGCATAGAAAATAATAAGACATGTAGTATGTCTTAAATAATGGCTTTTTGCTATAGTACAATTATTTAGTGATGTATATATATATATATATATATATGATATATCGATTTGGTCACAACAAAAGGTTGTGAAATTCTTAATTAATATTAAACATAACAAATGATAAAAATATTATATATAGATATATTCCATATTACGATATATATTAATGACTCTTCAGGTTGTACGCATTATTAGAAATCAACCACCAGCTGAATTGGAAAAAAATCGTCGGAAACGGAGACGTACTGGAAAATGCAATGTTTTATAAAGTCTTCATAATTTTATTGGGAAAGGAGTAAGGTTTATTATTTACTATTGCACACATTTATTCATACAAAAATGCCACAAAGCTAAAACGAAATTTGAAACCTTTAGTCCTAAAATATGCATTGGTGCTTATGTTTAACGAGTAGTCCAATATTTCATTTATTACTAATATATTAGAGTATAATATTAGTAACTCTGTTCTATTATCAATTAATGTTTCTTCAAATTGGTATGCGAAATAAGATTCAGTAACAGATACCACCAACTAAAAAAAAAAAAAAAAAGAACAAAAAAAAACAAAAAAAAATATGGCATAATTATATTCGTCATATTGTATTCCGCATCAGTTTAGATTAAGCAACCAAAAGTACATTGATAATATTGGCTGTTCATCTTATGTATGATACGGGGAGACTACGTCTTCATTCTTGCATACACATCAATTTTCTACCATCGATAATGTAATATGGAATTGAACGTTTTTTATTGCATAATTATAGGGAAGGTTTTTAACTTCTCCTTGTAAGGTCTTGTCATGAAATGACTATAATGGTTTTATATGTCGACTCAGCTCATTTTTAAAACGGCTGTCGAAAGTTCTAGCTTTAAGCATATTTATTTTATTACAATTATTTACCTCCCTTTTTCAATTATGGTTGATCTTCTAACATAAGATACAAAGCTTCCATAAATTTATTATTTTCAAATAATTCTTATTATAAATAAAAAAAATTTTCTTTTTCTAATATATATATACATATATATATATTATCAACTACTGTGGCCTTAATGTTTCTACATTCAAATATTTCTCACAGAATTTTATATATGTCTCTGCATATATCCTTTTGCTATTATGTGTATATAATATGTGAACTTGTGTTCATTATAACCAGTGATGTTTCGCTTAAATGTGCTAAATAGATTATGTCTCACTGGAATCAATACAAGCTTATATATGTTTGATGTTTTATGTTTAAATGTCAAATAACTTACTATAAAATTAATATGTAATAATAATATCTCGTTCATTTGATAGATGTAATTAATTATATTATTATTATTTAAAATTAGATTATACAAGAGTATATTTTAAAGATTATGTTGGAAGACAACTCATTTTCTTGTTATAATTATCTGGTATTATGATTTTCCTTTTTTTTTCTTTTTCTTTTTTTTTTTTTTTCATTTTTTTCTTTTTTTTTCTGTTCCTAATTGATTTTACATTGAAACATTACATCGAAATTTTCATTATCTCTATGCATTGTTTTTCTATACAGATATTCTCTATAAATTCTTTGCTCGTATATTTAACGTTTTAATTTCATTCATTGAAATATGTAGCTCAAATTATCTTTTCATAAAAAATTTTGTAAATATTATCTAAAATCTTAATAATAATTTGACAAACAAACAAACAAAAAAAAAAAAAGAAAAAAAAGAAAAGAAAAATTTTAATTTGTTGGTAACGATATATTAGGCATTTAATATTGTCTAATGAATAAAAACTATTATTCTGAATCAGGAATAAAACTATATATAAGACAATATTGTCTTTCCTAATAGTTAGTTTGTCTTTTTAATTTATCTTCATATTATCATTTTTTATTTGCATTTCATTCTGTTAAAACAGAAAGTCTATAAAAAAAACTTTAACAAACTTAAAATGTTGAAACGTATAGGTATTTTTTAATAGTCAAATTTTTTTGATATTTAAGTATTATAAAAGAATGTTTTGTTTTTTGTTTTTGTTTTTTTTCTTTATCATCTTTTGATAATGTCTTTTTTTTTTTTTTTGAATGAGTTCAATGTTTATATTTTAACTTAATGAAGATCAATATGTCAGTTCTTTTTATATAATAAGAAAATGATGCCATGGCCTACATTAGCATTTAATTGCAATATATATATATATATATATATGTATATGTATATATGTATATATATATATATATATATATATATATATATATATATATACATATATATGTAAAATATATATACAAAGAAATACTAAAAGTGCGTATATTTGTAAGTCAAACTTAATGTTAAATGTAATATTCAAAAATCAATGAAAGGATTTTTCTCGAATCTAACGAAGGAGAAATCGAGCAATGTCATTGTGCATTATAAAATTTAGTTTTACACATTAAATAGAATCATAGAAAAATCGATTGGGGTGATGCGTTCGAAGGTGTTATAATATTCTCTTGTGTTTACTTTATCGTCTCTCTTTATCCATTTAATTTTAAATATTTCAATATAATTTATGTTTAGATAATTCTGAAAACATTTCAAAAATATATATATGTCACTGCGTATAGCCATTTAAGATAGAATTTCTGCAATGAACGAATGTTCGGTTATAGGGAAATTTCATTGAACGATTTGACCATAATGTGTCTGTGAAAAAAGTTTAAAATTTTAGCTCAGGAATGGTTATATCTAAAATAAATTAATTAAATCTTTTTTTTTTGCTTTCTTTCTTTTCTTTTTTTTTCTTTATTTCTTTTTTGTCGTTATCACAATTGCAATAATATTTCTGAGAGTGCAATTAAGTACAACCGAATATCATGCTTTATCATCGATATATTGTCGTTATATCATTATAAAATACAATATTGAAAGTATTTCTAATAATCACGAAAAAAGGTTTATTATATGTACGATGTATGAAATCACGTTCGTTTAATTTGTTTATTTGTACGTGATATCAATTGTTGCAAATATTGTCTAAATTGAAAGAGACAGAGAGAGCGAGAGAGAGCGAGAGAGAGATAGAGAAAGAGAGAGAGAGAGAAAGAGAGAATGGAGTAAATGTTTTGGAATTAATTTTTAATTTTCTTTTTATTTTTTTTCTTTTTTTTTTTTTTTTCGATTTGGTAGGTACAACGTTACATGTTAAAAACAAATGTTCTTTATTTATGAACATTTTACGCAGCTGACAAGGTGACACGAGTGTATGTATATTAGCGACATGCGTGGGTGCGAATTTGTGTGATTCTCTGAAATTGAATTTATTTGAAAACAAAAAAAGAAAAGATATATATGTATGTATATTTTGTAATCTTTGTTTACCATCGATAACGCGTATGTTATTAATAATATAGGTACGTGGTCGGTATAATATTTTTCACGAAACATTGTTTATATCAAGTATACGTTATTTACAGCACAAACAAATAATATTTATTTTATGCGTAATTTTAATTTAAAAATATATTGATTTATTCATCCATATTTTATAACTCATACACACGCACACGCACACACACACACACATACATTTATATATTTTTTCTTTTCTTTTTTTCTTTTCTTTTTTTTTTTTTTTATTCGAGTGGAACTACTTACAATTAGTATAAAAAATAATCTCTTTTATAAGGCAAATATAAAAACGAATAAGAAGGTAGTGTATGTACCTGCACAAGTGGATATACTTCTCAATACAACGCGTAAAATACATATATCGAAACGTAATTGCCTTCAATAAAGTTATACCATATTCAATGATAAACGTGCTATTACATGAGAATATAACGAAGTATTGAAGCAAAACGCTGAAATGCTGATAGCGATCGAAAACTCGGGGTTTCTCCGATCGCGATTATTAATAACAATGGGAAACAATTGCTCTAATTTAATTAATAGCGCACAATTCGAAATATTAACGATCGTTAATGAAATCTTCAAAATCTATCTATTTTTTTTTTTTTTTTTCTTTTCTTAGACACACATTTAATTGGAAGAGAAAAAAAAAGAGAGAGAGAGATCTTACAAGATCTAAGGATTTATTAAATGTGTTGATCTAAGATAATAATATTGATCGTAATAAAATTAGAAATTGAGCATCGAAGAGAAGATATTCATCGAAATAAAATTAGAAATCTAGGATCGAGGTTTTGAATTAATAAGAATTAGAACGATGAGAGAAAGTTTAATTTCATTTCATATCTTTAGAACCGTAAGATTTCGAATGTATTGTGTTTTTCTAAAATGCATACATGTGTATATGCATAAATTCGTCATAGCGATATTCGCGATAAAAAAAGAGGACCATCGAATAAAATCTGTCCTAAAAAATATATATATATATATATATTTTTTTTTTTTTTCTCATTTAATATCTATGAAAAAGATGAAGCAATCGAATCGTACTAAAAGCGGTATCGCTATTATAGTTTTTCCCATAGCACGTGTCTGCATCATCCCATGCACTCAGTTTCGAATACATCTTTAAATTGTTTTCCATCGTAAATAGATAACATTCTTTAGCGACAGAGAGATACAGAGAAAGAGAGAGAGAGAGAGAGAGAGAGAGAGAGAGAGAGAGAGAGAGAGAGAGAGAGAAGAAAAGAAGAAGATAGAAAGAGAGAAGGGAAGTAAAGAATTAGTAGAGGATTAGCCTCGAGTAGGCGCGATTAACTATTTCGAGATAATAGTAAAAGAGGAAGGGGAAAAAGTAAATCGAAAATAGGAAAACATAACAAATGAAAAAGAAAAAGAAGAAAAACCGAAAGAAAAGAGAAAAAGTAGAAGAAGAAGAAGAAGACGAAGAAGAATAAAAATAAGAAGAAGAAGAAACGATCGCATATCGCGTGTATCTCCGTACGTAAATCTCTTTAGATTCTCAGGAATTAGCGTTCCTCAAACCATTCACACGTCTTTATAATGTAAACCCATATATAAACGCTACGTTTTATATCGCCGTCCATGACAGAGAATAGCGTAATAAAGAAACGATAAGGGGAAAGAGAGAGAGAGAGAGAGTGTAAAGAGAGAAGAAGGGGAGAGAGGTACGAGGTGTATGCTTGATGACACGGTTCGATGTCGATCGATTGAAAACGAACGTAGGTGAAGAAAAGATAGATAGATAGATAGATAGATAAATAGATAGAGAGAGATAGAGAGAGAGGGAGGAAAAGAGAGAGAGAGAGAGAGAGAGAGAGAGAGAGAGAGAGAGAGAGAGAGAGAGAGAGAAAGGAGTTACTCTGCTCGTTAAACGCTTTTAGGAGTTAAACGTTTTATGAAATAGTCAATATTAATATTGAACCATTGTGATACAGAGAGTACGCTGAGAATAGAGAAGACGATGATGATTAAGCGAACGATATCCAGAGGTTGTGAGAATCGTCGAGGTCAATGCTCGAGCGCTTGTCTTACGATCGATATATCGAGAAAGCGCCGTTTCTCCTTTCTTTTTTTTTCTTTTTTTTTTCCCCTCCCCCTTTTTTCTTAAGGAATATCATAAATGATAAGGAATAAGATAAATGATAAGACAACTACCGCTGTTCATTGTGTTGGTAATACGCATCTATGGAATCGTACTACTTTAAGTACGATTACGTAGTATTTATGCGGGATGCATTTTTTTGAACATATTGAAATGATATTATTATGACACGCACATGCAAACAATGAACTACACGTTAAAAGGATGTAGATAGAAAACAAAAATAAAACAAAAAAAAAAGAAAATAAAGTATATATATACATGTATATTTTATTTTCTTTTATATATATATATATATATATATATATATATAATATATAATATATATATAATATATATATATAAGAAAAAATAATTAAATAGATAAAAAGAAAAAGAAAAAGCAGCTTCTCTTCGCTATAGGCACGACGATTGGAGGGGTTCGGCTTGTGCCTTACAAAAAGAAAAGAAAAGAAAAAAAGGAAAGATATGAAAAAGGCAAAAAATAGAGGAAAAAAAAGTGATATTTTTTTGAGAAAAAAACAAGGGAAAAGAAAAATAATTTCAATGTCGTGATCTTCGGTAAAAATTTCAAGATAATTCATAGATCGTAAAAAATTGTTATGCGCTCTTATATGGGGACATGTAAATACATTGACATTATATATATATATATATATATATATCCAAAAATTGTTGTATTGTTTCCATTGTATGAAGTAATTTCAAGGATAATCGTCGATTACATTTTTCATTATGTCGAGAGCATAAGGAACCCCTTTACGGCCGTGCTTATGAATTAAGCGAAAGGGTGCGAGATAAATCTTTGCCCATTATTTGTCTCCAATAGATACATAGATGCGAAAAGTTTATATTTTGAAGAAACGATAAAAACAAATCGAAATGTTCATCTCTCTCAATGCCAACCCCACCCCCGCCCACCCACCCATCCGTTTAATACAATAGTTATATTATTATCTTATATACGAGAAATATAAACCGACCGATATGTGCTGCGTATAAATAAATAAATAAATATGTATAGATATATGAAACGTATAAAAAACGATCCGTTTGAGAGAAATAATCGAAGTTTATTATTTTATTTATTTTTATTATTTATTTATTTGCAATCGCTCGTAATAATCTAATGAACTTGTTCGTCCACTTTATTTCTTTCGATAACGCATCGCAATGTTTTTCTATTTTTTTCTTTGTTCCTTGGTTTTTTTTTGTGTTTGTTATTTGTTTTTTTTTTTTTTTTTTTTTTTCTTTTTTCTTGTTGAAGTTAACTTCGACGAAATTTATTTCACATGTCATAATGATCTCAATGAAGATTTTCTCTTAAAAACGGATCGATCGATTCTTTTGTTTTTTCTTTCCATCGTTTCTTTTTTCTCCGATGTAAGGGACGTAAGTAACATATATATTTTTCGTTTGTTTGAAGTGTGCGCGAGAACGTGTGCGTTGTACGAAAGTGTTATTTATAATTGTACAGGCCACTGTATGAACTACGCGATAAAAGTATAAATAAATTATAACGTGTGTTTACATGAGCCTTTATTATAAATGATATATATATATATATATATCTATACATTTTCCTTTCTCAGATCGCTTAACGGTAAACATATACACGATAATCTATTTAGATATCTATCTATTCGAACGAAAATGGACACTGTTAATGCGCAAATGGTAGATTAGCAATTATCACGATAGGAGTTAGCAACGACAATCGGGTATACGTACGACGATTTCTAAAATCCTGCATATATATATATATATATATATATATATATATATATATATATATATATATATATATATATATATATATGTCAACAAGTCCGCGATGTATATCGTTCTTCGGTTAATAATTTCCTCTTCCCTATCTAATAATTACACGAAAGTTGATCTAATATGATAAAGTAATAATAACTATAATAATAATGATAATGACAATAATAATAATAATAATAATAATAATAATAATAATAATAATAATAATAATAATAATAATAATAATAATAATGTAGAGATTGCTCCTAAGTTAGAACATATTCATTCAAAGTTCGTGACCCTTCGTAACGAAGGGACAAAGGGATGTCGAGGGCGTAGAAACCGTAGCGGTAGGTATTATTACGTACGATCTGCTGTACGATCTCGCAAATCAGTCCATTGTACTATTCCCGGGTTGCACGTCGAATCCGTGCCGATGTTCATCGATTTATTTCGGGGGAAGTTAATCCACCGAAACGAGACAGAAAGCCTGTCGATTAATCCTCGGAGAAGAACAGAGAGAAAGAGAGAGAGAGAGGGAGAGAGAGAGAGAGAGAGAGAGAGACAGATGTCAGGACGAATCTTTTAACGAGTCGCCGTATAATCTTTCGAAAATCCCTGGGATCGATGTTTCTTCGTGAGTTTACAGGGAAATCTCGTTTGCGTGCAAGACGCGGACGTTAATCACGTTCTTAATGGCGGCCACGGAAACGTTCTTTTCCAGGGCAATTCTTCCGCGCTTGCAACGTCAGGGCTTAACGCCCGTACGTTAATATCTTGATGAAAGAAGCTCACTTTTTTTTTTCTCTCCCTTCTTTCCATCTTTCCTTTTTTTTCCCCCCTTTTCCTCTTTCCTTTTTCCTCTTTCCTCTTTTCCTTTTTTCCCTTCTAACTTTTTTCATATAGAAATTTTTAACAATATCATTAACCGACGTAACCCAGATGAACCTTCCTTCCCTCCTTCCTTTCTTTCTTCCTTTAGGAGCCACGTTGAATTACAACTTGGGATCTCTATGAGAGGAACTTTTTACTCGTAGAATAAGCAATTTATTAGGAACGTAATGATGTTAAAGTTGTATCGAAAATCCAACCACTTACTCATCTCTGCACCCTCTCACCCTTCTTGTTTCTTGTTCGTGGGTGCATTTCGACCGGGAAATTCGTCCTAAAGAGGGAGATTAAAAAAAAAGATCAACGTTCTCTCTCCCTTCATCCCCTCCTCTCTCTCTCTCTCTCTCTCTCTGTCTGTCTGTCTTTTTCTCTATCTATCTCGATCGCCCTCCCGTCGAAAATCCTTTTGTCGCAGCGATCCGTTGCACGGTGTGCATTTGAAAGTGGCGCGAGCTCTTTTTTCGCTGCACCGAACGCAACGGGGGATGGTAATAGGGTTGGGGCGAGGAGGGGGGGGGGAGGGGAAGGGGTGGTAGAAGGGGACACGCGAAACGTAGTGGACGAGCTAATAAAATGTGCACGTTGAACAAAAGAGCCCGCCACGGGTGGGCGGGCGTAGAGACGACGTCTGTAAAAAGTCCGGTTACGAGAGGGTCGCGTGCGAATATATACGATTCCGTAAGCCGTTACCATCGCGATCGTTTATGCGAATACCAAAGTGGCCGTCGTTAAACTCCGAACGATACTCGATACTCTGACGGTATACCGATGGTATATTTGATAGTTTGACCTCGTCTTCGTCAAAAAGAGGTCGAAATAACGGAGGCAATAGGTAAGTACTCTTGCGCTTCTTATAAGAAATTTATAATAATTTCGGAATTATAATTTTTGTTTGACGAAACTTCATACGATAAATCAATTAACGCAGGCTATTAGAATTAAGATGATAATTTCGTTCGATTGTAAGTAAATGCTAATGCAGTTATATAATATTAAAGTATAATAGAACGTATCTTTTTATCTTTTATTTTATTTTATTTTATTGTAATTATTATTATTTATTTATTTTATTTTTTTTGTTTTTTGTTTTGTTTTGTTTTGTTTTGTTTTTAATCTAGACATTATTGTCAGATGTTATTTATTTATTAGGTATATTATAATTTCTATGAATTTTGTTAAATTATCATTTGTTATGTTGCGTGGTCATATCGAAGGAAAATGAAGAATTAGCGGGCTGTTGTAACGCAGCAGGGGGTCAGTTAGAAAGTTCAATTATTCGTATATGTAATATAGGTTTTTACTTATGTACATACATGGCTCGCAATAATTTTTTTTTTATTTCAGTCGACATGCTCTCGCATATTACGCGCTATAGTTTTCGTCGTTGCTTCGTTACATTTTTTTTGTTGTTTGTTTGTTTGTTTGTTTTTTCTTTCTTTTTCTTTTTTTTCTTTTTTTTTTTTTTTTTTAGTTATACAATTTGAAGAAACGTGTAAACGCGTCATTCAACTTTTATGTGTCTCGTTCTCGTTTTCGTTGATGATTGATGTTGACCGTGAAAAAAAAAAAAGTGTCATATGGAGAACGTGCAAGTACTTAAACGCGACGAATCTGGGAATTCTGTGTATAACCACAAGGAATAAATGAAAAATCAAATGGCCATAAAGATCGAAAGTTTTTTCCAGTGAAGCTTTTTGATTGAGCATGAGTGTGTCAACATGTTCTTCAAAATGTTTTTCCAGCTTCAAAAAGGAGAAAAAAAATACAGATTCAAAGAGAAAAAGAAAGAGAGAGAGAGAGAGAGAGAGAGAGAGAGAGAGAGAGAGAGAGAGAGAGAGAGAGAGAGAGAGAAGGAGAGAGAGAAAGTAAGAGAAGGAGAGAGAAAGAGAAAGAGAGAATCGAAATGGTAACAAATGGCAATTTAATTAACTTGCGGTCTGTGTGTTTGCAATACGCGGAAACTATCAACGCGGAAACAAACTCGCTCGCGTTTTTCTGTTATGCTTAACTGGAAATAGCGAACGTAATTCGAAATTAATGGGGGCCAGGGATCAAAGCGACCAACCGTCGGTCTTTTGTGATCGATCGCTTTACAAATTGTAAATTTAAAACGCAACACTCTCTATAAACTTTTAAAACGAAACAGAAGTTACCGACGATATTTTCGACCCGGATCTACTCGCGTTACAAGCGACTATCGTTGCTTTATCAAACTGTAACGCGAAATTTGGCCTCGTGAATGATAAAACGGAGAGAGAGAGAGAGAGAGAGAGAGAGAGAGAGAGAGAGAGAGAGAGAGAGAGAGAGAGAGAGAGAGAAAGAGAGAGAGAGAAAGAGAGAGAGAGAAACTTCAAGTAGGTAGTCATAGTTTTTTAAATAAAGTTCGAACATGCTACGTTGAGAGATCCTCATTGCTTTAAGGGTTTCCTATTTCTGGATATGAGATTAGACATTCATTTATGCTTTGTATCAGGTACAAGCTTTATTTGACCTAATATTTTTATCCATGACAGCTCGAATAAAACGTTTTTCTAAATTTTTCAATGATAAAACATATATGATAAAAAGATAATTTACAATTATGGTTGATCTATCTTTAAAAATTTTTAAATAAAAATAAATGATGATGATAGTCATCATCGACCACAACCATAATTCACGTCCCTTTAACTTTAAAATTATTGATAAATTGTAGAAGCAATTCGATCTTAACTATTAGTTAATATTAAACGTTTAATTTTATTTGCGGTCAATTTGAAACGAATCGAATCGACAACAACAATGGTGACGAAATCTCCGATTCATTATGTCGTTATTCATTTCCCTTGTCCCGTATGTGTTCCATTGTATTATTTGCACGTTGTGATATGTGTAGTATACGTTAATATAAATAATTCACGAAGGATAAAGATACTTACATTTCACTATGGCCCATTCTAATTCTTTTTTTTTTTTCCCTTTTCATTCGTTCGTCCATGAATCGATGGCCTAATGAGAATCGTCGATATCCGTAGTACCTATTAGCCTTATAACCAACCTGTCCATTCCACTTTTGGTAAACGTCGGGTCCCTCTTATAATCAGATAGAATCAGAGCAACGGACAGGGTTAGCTTCCTTTAATCCAACGATCTCGGGAAAAAATTTTGCCCCAGTTTACAAACCACTCGATGGCTTCGCCAATAGATTCTTTATTTATTCTGTTCGTTCGCTCACGATCATTAGCCCGTATCGTATCGTATCAAAAGAAGGAGAAAGACAGACAGACAGATAGAAAGGGAGATAGATAGATAGATAGATAGAGAGAGAGAGAGAGAGAGAGAGAGAGAGAGAAAATTGATACTTTTGACAAGGGAATTTTGAAATTGCATGGACGCATGAAAATTAATACATAAATGATCCTGGTCGTTGAGAGTTTGCAGATAAATCGACGCTTAATTCATCGTTATTTAATCGCTCTACCATTACCACTTTATATATTAAAAACATATATATGGATAGATTCCTCGCAAATGTTACTGACGAGTTTGATCGAAAGAGTGGAAGCGTGCGATGCACTCAAATACCGTGCATTCCTAAAGGAGTCCGGACTTCCGATGTAGCGAATGTAAAGTGTTTATTAAATAGGATATAAACAATTGATATTCCATCGATGGAGAGTAGAAATAGAATCATAAAGGATACGAAATTAAACGAGGAGAAAAGAAGAGAGAAGGAAAAAAGAAAAAGAATAAGGATAAGGAAAAGAAAAAGAGAAAGAAAACTATATTACTATGAATGGTAAAGAATAATAAAAAGAAAAAGTATGTAGAGACAGAGAGAAAGAGAGAGATAGAAGAGAGTGAGAGAGAGAGAGAGAGAGAGAGAGAGAGAGAGAGAAAGAAAGAGGAAAAGAAAAAGAGTTAAAGTAAACGAGCGAGCGAGCGAACGTTCTCGTTCGCTTGCTCGTACGGGCGCGCGCGCGCCACTTTGATTTCGATTCGATCTCGAGTCGGTCTTGCGATAGGTCGAGTCGCGTTCTGTGGATGCGCGCGCAGCTCTCCGGGTTCGGTGCGGCCATCCCCACTCCTGACCAACCAGTTTCTCTCTTTCTCTCTTTCTCTTTCTCTCTCTCTCAGAAGCGCGCACGCGCTCACGTTGATCGCTTCCATCCCCACTCTTCGCGTTTCGTTCGTCGCGTCGTTCGTCGTCGCTCGCTGCCGCCGCTACCACCACCACCACCACTATTACTACCACCACCACCACCACCACCACCACCACCATCGCCGCCGCCGCCGCTCGCCGCCGCCGCCGCCGCCCTCCGCGCGACGAGGAGAACGAAAGAGCCGAGTCGGTCAATACTCCGGGCAACGCGGCGGTGAGAGCACGACGGTGGTCGCTCGTAAGCGCGCCGTGCCGTCACTCGAGAGAGCCAGTGTGCCACCTCGAGATTCCTTCGTTCGCGGACACATCAAAGAGACATATACGTACGCACACCTTATTATTCTCTCTTTCTCTCTCTCTTTTTTCTATCTCTATTTCTATCTCTATCTCTATTTCTCACATTATCTCTCTTAACCTTTCTATCTCAATCTCTCCTAATCTCTTTCTCATTCTCATTCTCACTCACTCTCTCTCTCTCTTTCTCTCTCTCTCTCTCTCTCTCTCTCTCTCTTTCTCTATCTATCTATCTATCTATCTATCTATCTATCTATCTATCTCTCTCTATCTCTTTTTCATTATTTCTCGCGTGGTCGTGTCGTGTCGCGACAACGGAAAATCGTGTCGTTTCTTCTCCTCGCTTAGACCTCCTCTGACCGTCTATATACTAGCATACTAACTGCTCCTCGTGTTGCGGAGAGGAAAGGACGTGCGCGACACTAGAAGAAGCCAACGAGTAGAAGAAGAAAAAGGAGGCGGAGGAGGAGGAGGAGGAGAGAAGAAAAAGAAGAAGGAGAAGAGGAGAAGGAAGAAGAAGAAGAAGTAGAAGTAGAAGTAGAAGAAGAGGAAGTAAAGTAAAACGGACTTTTTCGTTCTCTCATAGATTCTCGTCGATTGGTCTCTCACTCTCTTTCACTCTCTCTTTTTCTCTCTCTCTCTCTCTCTCTCTCTCTCTCTTTATCTTTCTTTCTCTTAAGGATATAAAGAAAGTTTCCATTACTTTTTGTTCTTTTTTCCTCCCTTCTTTCTTTTTTCGTGGGTCGATATTATTATGTGAGACCGAGAAATATTTGAAGGATTCAAACGGATATATCGTCGATCATAGTTAATACTTTTCAAAGAGGGGAGGGGGGGGACTAATTAGATCGAAGAGAAGAGGATTCGTGTCTTCCTGGATTAGATCTATCATCTTAGGTCTATCATCAATTTTTGATTATAATCAAGTTATCAGTGCACATTTATCGTCCTCGACATCGTAAAAACTACGAAGGCCTCTTTATACAATATAACCATGCGTTCGCGTACGTGAGATGGACTTATATCGTATCACCGACTGCATCACCACTACCAACTCCATTATCAACACCAAGACCATCACCGGCACTTCTGCCACCTCCTCCTTTTCGTCATCTTCCGCCACCTCCGGTGGTAGCTTTAAACTACGCTTCGGTGCCGGCAGACTCATGGATACGTGGATATTGTTCCTCTTCGTCATCGTCGCCGGTGAGTAGAGAAAAACTAAATGACATAATAATCACATTTTATCTTATTCATAAATATTTATATGTACATATCTGTATGTATACATATATATATATATATATTTATTTTTTTTTTTTTCTTCGTTCATTCTTTACGGCTACTAACCGTAAGTCGTATATACCATACATATATATATGTGCATCGCGTAAATTACGTTTCTATGAAACGAAGCAAACGGACGTCTCTTGTCTGACGCGCTTGATCGGCGCCTCGATAATGGATTACGTAGCCTCGGACTTGGCGGGGCACGTGCGCCGGTCTCGTATTCACTCTCGCGCCAATACGCCTCGACTCGCGTGCTCCTACCACGGCGCTATCTTTACCCTCTCTCTCTCTCTCTCTCTCTCTCTCTCTCTCTCTCTCTCTCTCTTTCTCTCTCTCTCTCTCTCTCTCTCGCTCTAATTTAATTCTTTTTTTTTCTCTCTCTATTTCAAGAATGTCTATCGTATAAACCCCCGATGATATTTTTCACGTAAACGAAATCACGGGACTTATTTTTATTATCATTGAGGTTATCCGAAAGGAGTCTTCGCAAAAATGGAAGACACGTATTATATATATATATATATATATATATATATATATATATATATATATATATATATATGTATGTACATATATATACTTTAGAGTTTCGCGTGGGAAAGACCAGTTTCGATCGTAGCCCCCCTTCATCTTGCCCCATTCCTCCGCCCTATTCCCCCTCCTCACCTCCCCCCTCCCCCTTCTTCAAACCTCCGGATACTTTATCTTTCTGTTTCCCCTTCGCGTAACTTGTCCGCCGGTTCTTTTCCTCCATCTCTTTCTTTTTCATCCCCTCCCTCTTTTTCTCTCTCTCTCTCTCTCTCTTTCCCTTTCCCATTCTCATTCTCATTCTCATTCTCTCTCTCTCTCTTTCTCTCGTACGTAAAGGGAAGAGAAAATCGTGGGGTAGGCGCCACCAAGCATGGACGAGGTCGGGTCTCGCACGTCGATGGGAATCACGGCGCTCTGCCAGATGGCTAGCATTCTCGACGACAACGACGACGACAACGACAACGACGACGACGACGACGACGACGACGACGACGAGAAGAAGGGAGCATGGGCCGATCTCTCTCTCTTTCTCTCTCTCCCTTTCTCTTTCTCTTTGTCTCCCTATTCGAACGTTCGGACTCTTACCTTTTTCTTTCCCTTTTTTTTTTTCTTCTTTCGATTCTTTTTATTTTCTCCATCCATCGAACTTTCTCTCCATCCAA
>NC_060978.1:902086-932086 GCF_910589235.1 Vespa crabro | reverse complement strand
CATCGCTCGTTCCAATATTCAACGTTGTACGCGGAACGTTTGTTGAATTTTTCAGAGTGACTCGGGGAAAAAGGGAGACTTTCGTACCGGGTAGAAAGAGAGAGAAAGAGAGAGATCAACGGGTCGAGTTATAAATCATTGTTTCATCGCGTCCAACTCTTTTGGAGTTTCCCTTTTTCTTATTTTACGTCGGCCTCGTCACGGAATACAAGCACGTGCATTACGTCGTATAGAGTATACTGTGTATATATATATATACATGCGAGTATATGCGAATTTGATATGCTTGTAATCTTGGAGTAACAGTCGTGCCGTTTCATCCCCTCTCTCCTCATCTCTCTCTCTCTCTCTCTTTCTGTCTCTTTTTCCGACTTGCATGGTTAAAACGAAACACGCTTCGTCGTCCCTGCAATTCCACCATCTGTGTCGCCATTTCCCTCGTCCGTAAACGGAATCGTTCCTCGATCCAAAAATCGAATGGCCGTGCCGCACCGGACCGACTACTACAGAGTTAAGCCCCTACGCGATAAGCACTCACAGTCGCGAATCGGATTATTTTTAATCGTATCGCTTTTAAAACGACGAAAATTTTAACGTTTCTACCCTCCTCCTCCTCCTTCTCCTCCTTCTCTTCCTTCTCCTCCCTCAACCAACCCCTTGCTCTACTCCCTCTTTCGAAATAAAATAGTCGATCGAGTTCTTTCGGTTCTGCGCGGGGAAAAAATATTCGTTATCTCGTTTCCAATTTATCAGTACCAGAAAAATAAGAGTAAGGGTTATAGGCTATAGCCAGGTGGTGGGCAGGGAGGTGGTGGGAGTAGAAGGAGAAGGATAAGGAAGTTGCGAGAAAAAAGAAAGAAGGGACGATGTGAAGGAGAGTGCAAAGCGGAAAGAATGCATTTTTCCTTCACCTTTTCCCCTGCTGGTACACTCCTCTAACCTAAACCTTCATCCATCCTCCACTACCAACACCACCATCACCACCATCAACCACCCCTTACCTCTCCCCCCGATCTCTTTCTCTTTTACTCCTCTTTCATGCCTGAAATGCGACGGCTGTGAAATTGCACTGACGCCACTTTCGTCGAGCGTATAAAAGCACGTAGCAAGTACGTACTATACTTTCTTCTTGCAAATTCTCCCGCGATAGGTATAT
This sequence comes from Vespa crabro, assembly GCF_910589235.1. NCBI lineage: Eukaryota > Metazoa > Arthropoda > Insecta > Hymenoptera > Vespidae > Vespa > Vespa crabro. The sequence goes on along the minus strand of NC_060978.1, from coordinate 930,930 downwards.
AGCGTACTCACACACACACACACACACACACACACGCGCGCGCGCGCGCGCACATACACACGCACGTGCACGCTCATCTACATATACAGACATTCTCTCTTTCTCATTTTCTCATTTTCTCTTTCTTTACCCTTTCCCTGAACCGTCCTTTTCCTCTACCTCACTCCCTCCCCTCTTTTCCACCTTCCCACCTATCCCAGTTCCCAAGCTCTCTTTTCCACCATCTCTTATTTCTCTTTTAGCAGCCGGAAACTAACTCGAGGAAGTCGAAATGGGACGACGGCTCGCGAGCCGACGCCCGGCGATGAAACAAACCGCTCCATTGCCTCACACTCGCTAGGAATCTGTTTAATTCCAAGGAATGTTTGATAATAGTTGGGAACGACGATAAGGGAGAAAGAGGAATAGATAGAGAGATAGGAATAGGGATACATAGATAGATAGAGACAGAGAGAGAGAGAGAGAGAGAGAGAGAGAGAGAGAGAGAGAGAGAGAGAGAGAAAAGGATTGACACGAGACGAATACGGCACGCCTATGTCATTCCTAAGAGACATTTTACTTGGGCAAAGTAATACGCGGGGGTGCATTGCAGAGGAAACACGAGTTATTACGAAATATTCGAGTCTCGGCACAAAGCAGCCATCGTCCCTGTCATCGTTGTTGTTGTCGTCGTCGTCGTCGTCGTCGTCGTCGTCGTCGCCGTCCTTTTCGTCGACGTCGTCGTCGTCATCGTCGTCGTCTTTGTCGTCCTCTTCATCCTCGAAGATGTCTCTCTAAAGGGTCGTTTGAAATTGGTTCTCGACTACTTGGACGGTGCTCTTACATTACGTAATGTACGCTTGTATTAATGTATATGAAAGAGAGAGAGAGAGAGAGAGAGAGAGAGAGAGAGAGAGAGAGAGAGAGAGATGAGGGAAAAGAAATGAGATTAAAGGCGACGAAATGAGTTTTCAAGTTTTTTCTCTCTCTCTCTCTCTCTCTTTCTTTCTCTCGCTCACTCGCTTCCGTACATCTTTAAGTTACGATCTTAATGCGATCCGTAGTTTAAAACGTTCTATACAATTTATCTGACTTTGATATAAGCTGCTCTCGCGAGAATGAGACGGATGTATAAGTGGGATCGGTTCGAATCGGATTGGATCGAAAGGTATGGGATGGGATTACGCCGGATAAAAGCGATAACTGCATCTACGTGTTATCGAGTAAGTTAGATGATGCTCGATGAAGCGGATCGAGTAAGAAAAGTATTTACTTAGTTACGGTAGAGGAGGAGGAGGAGGAGGTGGTGGAGAACGAGGAAGCAAAGTCATCGTTTGAATCAACGAATGCCTTCGTTACTGGCACCAGTTACATCATCACGAAAAAGAGAACCTAGCTGGCTAGCTAGCGTTTCCTTGCGGACGAACGCATTTCCGCTTGTGTTCTACTTTTGCCGTACTCAACGCCGGCTGCGAGCATACGCTCAGGTTGTTTATAGATCACCCGATCTGTTGAGAGCTATAGAAGAGGAGATGAAGAAGGTAGTGGAGGAGACGGAGGTAAAGGTGGAGAGGTGGAGATAGCGCCGAGATTAGGCTAGATTAGACGAACCGAAACAACGTACATTTACGTTCCACTTTTCGTACCATTTACTTCACATAGTTCTAGGTACATAGAATCTACCTATGTTTCATGGTATATATATATATGTGTGTATATACATACCATAAAACAGTTAAACGTAGTAGTTCGATTCTACTACTGGCTCGATATTACCGTTCTCTTATGCTCTTTTTCATGACGATGGAAGCCATTATGCGAATCCTTCCTCTTCCGTAGTATTATTGATAAGAGAGAGAGAGAGAGAGAGAGAGTCTTTTGAAAAGATGTCGCTCGAAAAAGAACATCCATTATTTCTTTTCAGATTGGTTGAACTATACTGACTGAATCAATGTCTTCCAACCTGTCTGCCGAGCTGCCATTGAGCGAATATGCACGACGGTTCTGTAAATTAATTAAATCGACGATTAAAAAAAGATATCCTCTTATTAACCGAACGATTGGATGATCAGTTGAGATTGAGAAAAAAAAGGAAAAAAAAAAGAAGAGAGAAAAAAAAAGGAAAGAACGCACGCTGCTTACGCGTACTTCTTTTTCGTTATTCAAATTCAAATTCAAATTCGCTATTGAAATTCGTGATTGAAATTCGTGATCTTCAAAAAAGAATAGAAAAAAAAAAAATAACAAAAAATAAAAAAGAGAAAGAAATTGATTATATTGAAATGTTGATAGGACGATCACATTTTCTATCCTTTCTATGAAATTAGATTTTTCTATTATTCTTATCTATCGAGATAACTGCCTATTTCTTATGAAAATGTAATATTTCTCGAAGCTCGAATTTTATGATTTCGTCGATTCTTTCGTTTTAAAGTAGAGACCGGCTGACCGACCGACCGACCGACCGACCGATCGATCGATCGAACGAACGAACGAACGAACGAACGACCAATCGACCGACCGACCGACTTACTCTATCTACTACTATTTGCCGAGCTTTCGATGGAAACTGAATACATTTTCCATAGACGATGTATCGAACTAGGTGCACTCGACTATGACTTTGCGTTAGTAAGTATATAGATTCGAGTTTCCATACATTGTACCTGTCCCTTATCCCGTGACTTTTAGAAGAGAAAACTGTCCGGAGTTACGTGCGAACGCCGACACTCGACCTCCCTTAAAAATTCAATAATCTAAAAAAGAATTCCACGAGTCAGGGGTGGGATTCACATCGAAGGCAATAAAGCGTCGAATTCCAATGTCGTCGTAGTCCGTTCAATCGAGTTTCGAGCGCACATAGAATAAGTCTCGAAGGTGGTGAATCCACTCTTCTGCTTTATCTCTCTCTCTCTCTCTCTCTCTCTCTCTCTCTCTCTCTCTCTCTCTCTCTTACTCTCTTTATCTTTATCTGTCGTGTTTTTCTTTTGCATGAAAGAAGATATACCTACCTACGTTTCATCAACGAAATGCATATCAAAGTTCGACGAATTGAGAATGGAAGATCCGTGAGAGAGAGAACAAATTCATTAATTGTAAAACTTTGAATTTTGATGAAAACGAAAGACAACTATAAAAATCCCCTAGAAAGATCTTTTTCCGATTAGAAAAAAAAGTATTAATCAAAAGTGGTAATAAAGAATGTAGAGTTTATTCGTGTAAATAAATACAAATATGAAGAGGAACGATTATTCGTATATATATATATATATATATATATAAAGAAAAAAAAAGAAAACAAAACAATAAAAAAATAAAAAGTGATGGACAAATAATTGATAGTATAAAATAATAAAAGAATTCACACGAAATATATATATATATATATATATATATATATATATATATATATATATATATATGGAGAGAAACTATGGCATGTGGAGATCGATTGATCACACTCGATGTATATACATACATACATACATACATACATACATACATACATACATGCATACATACATACATATATACATATATACATGCATACATATATAGTTACATAGTATCTATGTAGAACGAAGAAGTCCGTACGTAGATAGATAGATGTATACGCTTACGTACATGGTGTTACGTAGTTACGTTTGCTACGTGTAGTACGTTACCCACAAACGTAGGTACGTAGATGGACGTAGTTGGTGGAGGGTGGATATTTGAACATAGCCATCTGGTTGGAAACGAATTTGGGTCGTCGTTTGTGAGAACGGTTTAGAAGAGGGTGGAAATGGGAAGGACGATCGGTTAGGCGATGCAATATCGTGGACTAGTAGTGCTATAAATTTCTCCCTAGTCGAAACGAAGTATCGAAATCTCGACGATAACTATCGTTAAATCCTCGAACGTGAGGACGAAACGCAACGAAGAAGAGGGTCCTCGGGTATTACGGAATAAAGGAGGCCGGGGGAAGGGAGAGAGGGAAGAGGGAATGCTCGCGGTTTTCCACTGTCCTTTTTTCCTTTTCATCTAGAACGAGAAGCACACCTGGGATGTTTCACCCTCTTGCCAGATTTACCTCTGGGAGAGAGAAAGAGAAAGAGACGAAGAGAAAGAGAGAGAGAGAGAGAGAGAGAGAAGGAGAAGGAGAGAGAGAGAAGAAGGATGTATAGCTTGCGGTTTGAGATGTTTCGTAGGTGCGGCTCCACGGTAGCTACTACTACGGCGCACCTGAACGCGCGACTAGCCGGATCGTAACTCAGTTAGCCGCCATACTCTCTATGCCAAGCTTCCACGCTGCTACGAATTACAACCTTGCTTGGTTGCCTCCATAGATGTGCGCTTGTGTATAGCGTGTATATTATCTCGTTACATCCCTCCCCTTACCTCCCCCCAACCCGTGTAGCCCGGGTTATACAGTTAACTCGCCCAGGCTACCGGGGGCCATCACCAAGGGAAGAAAATAGAAAGAGATACGAAAACACGTCAAAAGAAAAAGAAAAAAGGAATAAAAGAATAAAAGAGAAATGGAGAGCAAGAAAAGGGAAAGGGGGGAAGGAATAAAAAAAGAAATCGAAAGAAAGGAAGGGAAAAGAATTTAGTGAGTTACTATTGGGTTCCCGGTGTACTTTGGTGAGATCGTCCTTTAGCCTTCCCTTTCGGATCTTTTCACGCACTTATTATCTAGAGAAGTGAAAAGTTTTCTTTCGTAGTTACGAACGGTTTTTCGCAAAGTTGCGAGAGAGAAAAAGAGAGAGAAAGAGAGAGAGAGAGAGAGAGAAAGGGAAAAAAAACTTATAGTTCAGTTATACAGGATTATCGAATTTGCCGAGATAGACGGAAAGAGAAGAGTGTTGATGAGGGGTAGGGAGAGGGAGAGGGGTGTGGGGAGGGGAAAAAAAAGAAAAGAAGAGAAGAAAATAAGAAAAAATATGAAAGAAAGAAAAAAAGAGACGTGGAAGTCCAGATCGATCGGGTATAGTCGATCAAATCCAGGCTTTTTCGTGAAGAGAGAAAAAGAGAGAGAGAGAGAGAGAGAGAGAGAGAGAAAGGGGGATGAGATGGTTGTATGGGGCGCTTTGCGAGGAGCCGAACCGCGTGGCACGATCCGCATGCATCGCCGTGTTAAATCGTATACTCCGTGAAGCGTATCCGATGCCCGACTTCGAGAGGTGGCTTCGGATCGTGACTGTTCGTAGTTTATGTACCGACAGTATGATTTATTTAATCGGCATATAGCGAGTCTACAATCGAGAGAAAGAGAGGGAGAGAGGGTGAGAGAGAAAGAGAGAGAGAGAGAATAGAAGCATTCGCCGCAATATTGTAGAATTATACGTGAGAGAGATCGATCGATCGATGGGATATCGATGTTTTTCTTTTCATCCCACTCTTTCTCTTCTCTCACAAACCCCTCTCTCACTCTCTTTTTCCCATCTCACTCTATCGTCCTTCCCTATTCATCGATTACCATCGAACGTGTCTTTCGTTTATTTTGAGGATGTTGCGAGTTGGTGGTTAATTGGACATAGTGAATTATCTGGGATCATTACTCGTTGAAATGTTCGCGAAGTTGGTTACCCACAAAATCTCTCTCTCTCTCTCTCTCTCTCTCTCTTTGTCTCAGTTTGTCTCTCTCTCTCTCTCTCTCTCTCTCTCTCTCTCTCTCTCTTTTCGACTTTTTTCCTCCCTTCGTTCGATTATACGCGTTCATAAAACGCGTTCACCACGTTTTATAACGCATTCGTTCGTCGTTGAAAAATGCCAAAATTGTCGGAAATGTATGTTTGTATGTATGTATGTGTGTATATGTGTATGTTTGTTGCGTGCGTGGGTGCGTCCGTGCGTGTTTGCATATGTGTATGTACTTTTATTTCGAATTTTTGCGCGTCAATAAACGGCGCTGGCAGCACACTTCCGCTATGTATATTCCGTGATCGCTCTAAACCGACAATGGACGCCGATAATAAAAGCGTCGTAGTTCGAACCGCACAAGGGCGGGGGGGGGAGGATTATTAATACGAAAATAAACGATAAGCGTATCGTTTATTCAACAGCCCTTGGTTACCCAACTAACGAGCCGTTTAATCTCACGAAATGTTCGCGAGAGTTTTTGTTTTCTCTTTTCTTTTTTTTTTATTTATTTTTCAAATTACAACGAGTAACAACAAACAAGCGAGCAAATAAACAAGCGAACGAAAAAAAGAAAGAAAGAAAGAAAGAAAGAAAGAAAGAAAAAAGAGAGAGAGAGAAAGAGAAAGAGAGAGAGAGAGAGAGAGAGAGAGAGAGAGAGAAAAAACAAAAACACGATTGCCCTTTTCATCCGACGTTCCTTTCGAACGATGACAGGGGCGGCGTGAAAGCGAATAAAAATTTTACGAGTGGGGATTCTATATATCCTTTTTTTTTCTTTTTTTCTTTTTTTTTTTTTTTTCATCAGGGGCGAGGATTGGGGAAAAGAGAAAGGAGGGGTGGGGCGCCTCTTAAGGGTGCTCGGTAGTTCGTGAGTGTTTTCATACATAACTTGATCCGCTATAAGCGAAATAATCGTGGTTATGGTTTAAAAGCAAGCGAGTGTACTCTATCAAGGACCGAACTACATACATAGATCGACTTTTGAAATATTGAGAACGTCGAACGAACGTCGAAACTCGTGGTATCTGAGCTTTTATGTTTTTTCTTTTTTCTTTTTTTTTTTTCTTGTTTAATTTTTCTTTCTTCTTTTTTCTTTTTCTTTTTCTTTTTTTTTTTTTTCTTGATTTTTCTTTTCAATAACGAAACTACAACATCACGTAGATGAAACGACGATAAGGAAACATAGTTTTATTTAAATTTCGTAGGAACGTTAATAACGTCGAATAATAATAGAATTTCTCTTATATTCGTGTTAGAAATGTACGTAAGTGCGTCCGTCCGGCACTCATCCTTCTCATCGTTTCTTTGTAGCCCCCCGACTACGAGCTGCCTGGCTACTCGGTTAATTAAATTATGTTTCTCTTATTAAAGCGAAATTATCGATGCTCCAGCGGATAAAGTAAATGGATTTAATTAGTTCAAATTGGTAGGGACAGTTAAAATAATTACTTATTGTATTACGTGGACGTTCGTCAAGTGAAATAACGAAATAACGAAAGAAGCAGAGATAAAGATAAAGAGATCGATAGATAGATAGATAGATAGATAGATAGATAGATAGATAGATAGAAAGAGAGAGAGAGAGAGAGAGAGAGAGAGAGAGAGAGAGAGAGAAAGATGATAAAATGAAAAGGAGTAAGAGAAAAAGAAATAGAAACGGAGTTAGAATATCGAATAACGAAAAGTTGAAAAATTCGAAGCGTCTTTTTTATTCGAACTTTTACGAGTACTCCCTAGTATATATGTATGTATGTAGATATCTCTACATGCATACATACAAACATACATACATACCCTAGGAAAAAGTGCATTAATATTTTCAAACAACGAGAACTATCACGCTTACGATCCAACGTCGTTGTTGCTCCACTTCTTCTTCTTCTTCTTCTTCTTCTTCTTCTTTTTATTCTTATTCTTCTACTTTTTCTTCTTCTTCTTTTTTTTTTTTATATATATATATGTTCTTATTCCTTTTCTATGTCTATTTCTTCTGTTTCACGTAAAGTTGGATAAGGTTAGATACGGTTTCTCTAGAATTTCATTTTGCAGCTCACGGCAAGCCTCGTAAACGTGAATAAATGTAAGAGGATAGAAGGCAATAAGTCAAGGAAGCGAGAGCGTTGGTAGTTCGAAAAATGCTTTTATCGTCTTCGATCGTTAATCAACCGATAGGTTGTTTAGAAATGTGGAACGTGGGGGAAACGTGGAGGGAGTGGAATGTGAGATTCACGAAACGTGGATTCGAAGCATCGATTGTATCGCTGGAACCATTAACGCATTCAGTTCTATTCCTATTACTTATCAATGGCTAGAATCGATCGAATAATAATAAAAATCGAAAGATATACTCCTACGCTTTGACTATTTATACATTACTTGATACCATACCATACTATACCATACCATAACATACCATAACATATTACATATCCTCGGAGTAAGTTCTTCTGTTAGTAAGAAGAGAGAAAGAGAGAGGATAGTTTGTCGAGTCGGTCGCGTTAAACGATCGGAACGAATCGTTACCTTACGTTTTCTAGCTAACACGATAGTAATCCACGTTGAAGGTAAATTTATCCGTTGAATCGATCGATCGATCTTGCGTGTTTATGATCTCCGATTACTCGTGATGTTGTTTCGTCTATGGGATACTCTACTACCTACGGTCATCCATCAGATTGTCCGTTTAAAAGATAAAAAGAAAAAAAAAAAAAAGAAAAAGAGAGAGAGAAAAAAGAAGTCGAAAAGAAATCGAGAAATAAAGGTAAAAAGGAGTACGTACATATGTACGTATGTATGTATGTATGTACGTAGGTATGTATGTACGTAAACGAAGTTTGCCGAATGATACCAGTTGCACGTTCCGTTGACATAAGGTTGAGTTTTATCAAACTTTTGTGAGAGAGAGACAGAAAGAAAGAGAGAGAGAGAGAGAGAGAGAGAGAGAGAGAGAGAGAGAGAGAGAGAGAGAGAGAGAGAGATGTGTGTGTATGTCGGTGACCTCCTCCTATTACCTTGAACTATATTTCAACTTAAATCGTTGTTAACTCGCAATGTGAAACGACATAGAATAAGGGGAAAAGGAAGAAGATGAATTGGACTAGAAAGTGATTTTTCTTCGATCGAAAGGTCGATCTATCTACGTAAATACGTATATACGTATATATGCATATATGTATGTATGTATGTATGTATATATGTATGATATGTAAGCAGTTACGTAGGTACGTAGTTACGTAGGTACTACAGCAGTAAACCATAGTCGTACCTAATTCACTCGTCTCTCTTCGACTTTGAATCGTATCACGGCCGCATCCTCTCTCTCTCTCTCTCTCTCTCTCTCTCTCTCTCTTTCTTTCTCTCTCTATCGATCGTCAAGGGGCTACCAGTGAGAATATATCCGTACAAACCGAGCGAGTCCCTAGGCGCGTTCGTTCTCTGGTTTCTGCTAGAATATACATGTGGCGTCTATCGATTAGAATTGCAACGAATTCGCTTGCGGAATATATTGACTCTTGGAAATAGTTGAGGAGAAGGAGGAAAAGGAGGTAGTGATGATGATCTTCTTACTGTTACGCGAATGAACTACGTACGTATTAACATGTGGATTTTTTTTATTTTTTTTTTTATTACTATTGTTATTATTACGATCGCATTTAGAGACTGATAAAATAGGACAGATTTTAGAAGGACTCCTACGATTCAGTAATGAGAGAAAGAGAGAAAGAGAAAAGAAATATTCGATAGCATATATGAGAGACATTTGAAAAAAAAAAAAAAAAGAGAAAGAATTAGAATCTATTCGATTCTAATGTAGTAAATGGAATCATTTTGTATTTATCATAGTGATTAATCAATCCTTTCGATAATTGACGCATCTGCGTTAAATCGAATGTTTCCCTTTATTTTTTTTCTTTCTTTTTTTTTTTTTTTTTTTCTTATTTGTTTGTTTAATTTGTTTATTTGTCGTTTATTCATCAAGCATCACGTATCTTACGTAATACACCCTATTTCAATCCACAAATTCGTATATAAGATTATGCAGAGCGTTATATTCTAAGTCGGTTGGATTTGGGGTTAACTAAAGAAGAGTAATAAGAGAGACGTAAGAAGGAAACTCTTTCTCGTTTCCGGTCCTTTTACGGACTACGAGCCTCGAATAAAGGTCGGAAAGTAATAGTCGGCTCGACGGTGACGACGAACTACCGCTATCATTCACCATGATCCGTGAAGAAGAGAAGAGTGGCACGTCTCACCGTCTTCTTTGCCGTAGGTCGTAGTGAATACTCGAGACGAGATCGTCTCGTAGCTACTCTCTCTCTCTCTCTCTCTCTTTTTCTCTCTTTTTCTCTCTCTCTTTCTCTCTCACTTGGTCGGAGGCAGGAGGGATGGAAACAAGTGGCACTATAAGAGTACCGCGAGTGCCGACGGTAGCAGCCCACTCAGACCTACTCTTCTCCTTTCTCTGCCTTATTTCTTCTTCTTCTTCTTCTTCTTCTTTTTCTTTTTTCTTCTTCTTTCCTTTCGTATTCTTTTTATTTTTTTTTCTTTTTTTTTCTTTTTTTTTTTATTTTATTTTATTTTTTTTTTTATATATGTACTTTCTTTCACGTGACTCTCTTTTCCCTGTTTTTTCGCAACACCTTCCTTCGCAAGTTTCTACTCCCCCTATACCCCCACCCCTCGCCGCCACAGATCTATCAGATCTTCTTGTTCACTCATTTTTCGTTCTCCTCCCGTCTTTCTCTTTATTTCTCTCTTTTTTCTTCTTTCGTTTTTTCTTTTTTTTTTTTTTTTTTTTTTTTTTCATTTCTTTCTTTCTCCTTATTTCGAAACACGTACCACCCTTAAACGACGTTGAATATACGCGTATCTTAACTTCTTCTTTCTTTTTCTTTCTTCTTTCATCTTTATCGTCATTTCGAAACTTATTTCCTCGTAATCTTTTTTATGTATGCATGTATATATATATATATATATATATATATATATATATATATATATATATCCTCGGCCTTTCATAATCTTCCTTCTTCTTGTAATCGGTAGATTTAATACTCAGGCCGTTGGTTGATAACTCCGAGTAAAATTTCCACCGATAAATCTCTCTTTCTCTCTCTCTCTCTCTTTTTCATTCTCTCTTTCTCATTCTCTCTCTCTTTCTCTCTCCCTGTCTCGTCCTTTATACCCTAGCGACGTCGCGAGGGTGGTCCGACAAAAAATAGTTACAAGAATCAGCGATATCGCGAGACACGCTCGCTGAAGGATATAATTAATGGTACCCTTGGTTTTTAGTTAAAACGACTTATCGTAGCCGGCACATCTGCAATAGTAAATAAGTAAATAAGTAAATAAGTAAGTAAGTAAGTAAGTAAGTAAGTAAGTAAGTAAGTACTTATATACATATGTTGCGGTTGAACGTGTTTTTGACATTGTCGTTCATTAATGACGCGAACACCACCCGTATTGCCGCGTATACAACATTTATCCTTCCCATTTCCTCAAAGCTGGAGAAACGTTTAATACTTGGAAGCGTTCTGCACAAGTAAGTATGTAAGTAAGTAAGTACTTACTCTTAGTGCTCGTAGGAAATGGCAAAGAAAAGAGGAGTGAGAAAGAAGAAGTAAAGTGAAAGAGAGAGAGAGAGAGAGAGAGAGAGAGAGAGAGAGAGAGAGAGAAAGAAAGAGGGAAAGAGAAAGAGAGATGCCCTTTGTACTCGGTAACTCCATAAAATGGTGCCTAGCTGCGCGTTTCAAGCGCTCTCTCTCTTCCCCATCCCCTCCCCACTACGCCTCACATCCCCTCTTCCCTTTCATCCGTGCTGGACCAAGTGTCTGCGAAAAAGCTCGTTAACCGCGGAAAAATGCAGTTTAGCGAATTCCACGTTGAGAAAATCGTTTTCGGCCTCATCGAAAGTGTTAAACGTTATGTTCTCTCGTAATTTTTTTTCTGTGTTCTCTTTTTTTTTCTTTTCTTTTCTTTTCTTTTTTTTTTTTTTTTTTCTTCTTCTCTCTGTTCTCTCCTCCTTTCCTTACTGTTCTTTTTATTTATTTATTGCTTTTATTTTCTTTCTTTTGCTTTCGTTCTTTCTCATTAATTTCTCTATTTCTCATTTTTACGAAACAAAAACCGTCATTCTTTTTCTCCTTTAAGAAATGATACAGGATGATACAAAGGGAATGAAGAGAAGAAGAAAGAGAAAAAGGATTTTTCGAAAGGGGTCAGTTTCTGTGTGTGTGTGTGTGTGTGTGTGTATGTGTCGTCTTGTAACGATAGTCGTCGCTCGTCGCATTAGAATTATTTATGCGGCTTCCTGAATATCCAACGGCGTACGCATGTTCGCGCGGTAGGAAAGTGCAACGTGCTGCATATATGAAATATTCATAAAATAATATATTTCGAAGTTGCTCAACGTTTTCTTTTTTTTAAATTAAAAAGAAGTGTGTGTGTGTGTATGTGTGTGTGTATGTGTGAGTGAGAGAGAGAGAGAGAGAGAGAGAGAGAGAGAGAGAGAGAGGGAGTGAAAAAAGAAAAAAAGAAACATTTTCATGTTCCGTTTTATTCAACACACACACACATACACACACACACACACATATATATATATATTGTATTATTATTATTGTTATTATTATCATTGTTATTGTTATTATTATCATCGTAGTCGTTGTTTTTGACCTCTCACATTGCCGATAATAATTGCGATAGTCCGTTCTTCGGTTTATTTTGCAATTTCATTCTGCGCATTTTCAAAGGAACTAACGATATTCGTCTTCTATTATATTTTCTTTCTCTTCTTCCTTTTTCTTTTTCTCTTTTCGTTTTTTTTTTCTTTTTTCTTTTTTCTTCTTCCTTTTTATTTCCTTTTATGATCTCCTCGTCTCATTCCCCTTTTGTGCTTCGCGGTTCGTAACATTTTTCCTGAGTAAAATCTACCGCCACGGTAGTTATGTTCGTATGTATCCACCAACCTACCTACCTATCTACCTACCTACCAACCAACCTACCTACCTACCAACCAACCTACCTACCTACCTACCTACCTACCTACCTACCTATCTATCTATCTATCTATCTACCTAGCTAGCTAGCCTTTCTTCACGAGATCGTCCTTTTCCGGCTCGCGTTTTCTTCTCAAAGCACGGAAACGACGAATCTGGTCCACGATCTAGCGTAGAGTATGCATTCCATACATGCGTCTGTACATGCCTTCGTATATACTATATATAGATTTGGAGCATAGAGAAGGGACATAGCATAGACGAAGAGATATAGAGAGAAGAGAAAAGAAGAAAGAAAGAGAGAGAGAGAGAGAGAGAGAGAGAGAGAGAGAGAGAGAGAGAGAGAGACGGAAACGCAGAAGCGAGCATGCCCTTTCTTCGCTTTTATACTCCAACGGTACATCCCTGGAATCTCATGTATATACTTACATACATAGATACATACATATATAAATATATATGTGTGGTGTCAAAGATTACTAAGAAATCTTTCGTTATCGTTCGATAACGCAAAATGATCTGGATCGATGTTTCAATGATCGCAAAAAAAAAAAAATATCTCGTTCTTATCGTTTACTATAACACTACTAATAAATTAATAATTTTAAGATTTAAGAAGAATAATTAATTAAGAATATATTTAGTATGAATTAAGAATAAATTAATAATTTTAAGGAGAATTAATTATTATAAGATTATATTACAATATAATTCGTTATTATGTATTTAATTATATAGATTTAATTTCTATATAACGATGATAACAATTAATTTTATTCGAACGTATTTATTTCGAAAAAATATCTTTCATCCTTTAATTTTTTTGTTTCTTAATTTTATTTATTATACGATTTACTTTAACGACGAGTAACGAGAGATCACACGTTTTACGAGATTTTATCGTCGTCGTTGAGAACGAACTTAACGATTTAGAAGTTCGTTCGTATTTCTAGATAGTAATAAATTATATCGTACGTTAGAAATTATCGTGGATGGAGGGTGAGGTGGGGGTGGAGTTGAGTGAGGAAGGAGGAGGAGGAGGAGGAGGAGGAGGAGTTAAACGAAAATAATGCCGGTTAGTTTTGGCCCGAGAAGAGGAGATTCGAAAAACGAGGCAATACTTCAACTAAATGCATTTCGCATGTACTTACTCTAATTACTATTAAAAGTTATCCAAGGATAATTAAGAATCTTCGAGATTGTTTTCTTATTTCTGCTTTTTTATTTTATTTCTTTTTTTTTTTTTTTTTCCTTTTGTTTTGTTTTATACATTACTTTTTTCTTCCCTTTTTTTCTGCTGTAGAGTTACTTAAGACCTTTTCAAGCAGGAAGAACTCTGGCTTTCATACGTTTTTACGTCCTCGTAATTAATACTGCGAACGAGGCGTAAATTAACGTATGCCAACGTCGAATATCGAAACACATACTATTATTATTACTACCACTATTACTACTACTACTACTACTACTATTACGTTTCTCATTTTCGTCCTCATTTTTCCTCTGTCATTCGTTTCAACATTCGCACACCGAACACGACATCTGTCCAATATATCTGCGGGAATGATCTTTCGAATGTATTCTCGTTTCTCTTTCCATGTTCGTGATTCTCGTTCTCTCTCTCTCTCTCTCTCTATCTCTATCTCTATCTCTATCTCTATCTCTATCTCTATCTCTCTTTTTCTGTCTTTTTCGAATATGTGCGATGCGCACGAGTTTGCCGTTTGGATTATAATCCTAGTGGGGGGAGGAGGATAAAAAAAAAAAGAAAAGAAAAAAATGAGAACATTACCACCTGATACGAAGACATATACGTGACACGGATGCCATGACTTAAATCATAGTCGAGATTGATTAAGTCAAAGAGAAAGAAAGAGAGAGAGAGAGAGAGAGAGAGAGAGAGAGAGAGAGAGAGAGAGAGAGAAAGAAGAAAAAAAAAGATTTCTTTATCCTTTCCTTTTTATTTCTTTCTTTTTTTTTTTTTTGTTTTTTTTTTTGTTTTTGCTTTTCTTGCATTTTTTTTTCTTCTTTTTTCAACTCGATGTCAACAACAAGCCGTTTAATTATTGTATAATCTTCTTACGTAAATTATACGCATTCAACGAGAACTCACAAATGTCCGATGAAAATATTCGTAAGAGTGCCGTACGTACACATACATGTATATATGTGTGTGTGTGTGTGTGTGTGTGTGTGGGTACGTATATATGTATGTATACACGTGTATATGTATCTATTGTACATTATCATATATATCCACTCGAAGCTTCGATTAACGACGATCATTAACATGCTTTCGCGTTAAACGTTCTGAACAGGTGCGAGGCTTGAATTTATCAGTGTATATCGTCGTGCGGACAATAAATGTGAATTTAATAATATTACCGTGTCATTCTCAGTGAGATTTCCCGGAAGGCATAAATTTTATCGAATACATATTATCCCCGATGAATTATATTAAATAATGTATATATATATATTTATATATATATATATATAATGCGTTCATAGATATTGTTATTACGAGTGGATTCGTTATATTCCGAATAACATTTTAGGGATCAGGAGCATTTCGAATATAACGCGTCACAGGTAATTATACTTGGGAGTTTAACATTTTGAAATAGCATAATAAATCAAGCAAGACTGACTACGAGCCTTTCCAAATACATATATTTCGCATTTACCTTGTTATTCTCTGTTATATAAATAAAACGATAATCCGTTTTTGTCGAATGATACAACGAACTTCATTAAGGGAATACGAAAGAGAAAAATCTTTGTTGGATCAACGATTTGGTCATCAACTATTTTATTTTGTTACCATTGCGTGGAGTTAAAAAAGCAAAAAAAAAAAAAAAAAAAAAAGAAAGAAAAATCACCAGGAATGATCCTGTACGATTGACCGAGTTTAATGAATGTTCTTTCTTCGTCAAAAATATATCTGATTCATTCTTCGTTGTTTTTATTTTTTATGTTTTCTTCTTTCTCTTTTTTTTTTTTTTTTTTTTTTTTTTTTCAAAATAGATTCTCGACATTGGTGGAATTCAAAACAAAAAGAGAGAGAGAGAGAGAGAGAGAGAGAGAGAGAGAGAGAGAGAGAGAGAGAGAGAGAGAGAGATTGAGCAAGAGTTTGACTTAGTACTTTATACTTAGGTACAAAAACGAAAGCCAGGGTTTTAAGTATAAAATTATCGAGTCAATGTCGAAACGAAATTCTAATTCTGGAATACGGATGTTGGCTCGTATCTTCTTTCGGTGTGTTTCTTTTTTAGTATACAACGTCGTAACAAGCCAATTGGACCATGTCGACGTATAGATACACTCTTCTACCTAACCGGAGACTTGTTCTCGGTTAAATGCGAGTTTCGTTTTTTCGTACTTAGAAAATACGTACATACATACATACATGCATACATACACACACCACAGTCACACACACACACCACAGTCACACACACACACACACACACACACACACACACACACACACACACACACACACACACATATATATATATTGTATACATTGAATGTGAATTAAGTTTGTATAAAAACGATTCACGTAGGTGTAGTTACCTACACTGAATTAGATTTAAGTACCTACCTATCTACCTTCTTGTTTACCTGCCTATCTACCTACCTCCCTGCCTAAGACCTCCGTTACATAGCGTCTCGTGTTCGTTCGACGACTAGAGTTAGTACTTCCATTATATTTCTCTTCCTTGTCTTTTGTCGTGCGTCGACCACTGAAAATGAAATCAAGTCTCAACGAGCCTCTCGTTAAAAGTGACCGAACTCGACTTTGTCCAGATCTATTTGTACGTTTAGTAACTCTGTGTACGTAATATATATATATATATATATATATATATATATATATATATATATCTGTGTATGTGTATGTATACGTTTGCTTTAGATCGTTCGTGTAAACCCAATTCGTTCGTCTTTCACGAATTGTACTCACGAACGAACGACATAACTAGCATCCGTGAAATTTACTAACAACGTCATTAGCTCGCTCTAGTGTCATCGCGATTTGATTCTTGATTTCTGTATATGTATATATATATGTGTGTGCATACGTGCGTATGTACCTGCCTTTCTCTATCTCTCTCTCTTTCTCTCTATTCTTGTTTTCGTAAACCTCCCTTTTATGGATCACATCAATTTGTGAACCGTAATACGTTTCGCGAGCTACACACTCACTCGTCCTTGAAATTTTCCGAATCATTTACTTTGTTCTCTCGAAAGTTACATAGGTATATATATATATATATATATATATATATATATATATCCACTATCTCGTTTCTCTCTTCCTTTCTCTCTCTCTCTCTCTCTCTCTCTCTCTCTCTCTCTCGAGTCGTTCTCATCTGCCTTAATGTTTCTCTATCGTAGGCACGCGTTAGCCGGAAGCTTTTCCGAGTTTCCATCAGGATGTGCGTTTCCTTCCTTCTGTTTTTTTCTTCCCTCTTCGTTTTTTCTTTGTTCCTTTTTTTTTCCTTTTTTCCCCTCGTTTCTTTTCTTCTTTTTAAACATAGAAAGAGGATCTTGGGTAAAGAGCGTTAATAAAGAGAGCGTTGATAGAATTCTCTTTCTCCCTTCTCTCTCTCTCTCTCTCTCTCTCTCTCTCTCTCTCTCTCTCTTTTTCTCTTTCTCGTTTTCTTCATCTTTTTCTCTGTGCGAACAGAGAATCGAGAATGCTCGTCGTTCTATATATCCACTTCTCTAATCCAGTTCTTCTTCAACGGAAAGAATGTCGAAGCACGCACAGACTGCAGGACAAGATGAGGGAGAGAGAAAGAGAGAAGGAGAAAGAAAGAGAGAGAGAGAGAGAGAGAGAGAGAGAGAGAGAGAGAGAGAGAGAGAGAGAGAGAGATACGAAGCTGGTCGGCTTCCAGTCTTCGTCCGTCATTCCCTCGAGGTCGTTAACTGTGGTCAAAGCGAAGGCGGAGGATGCGCGAAATAAGCATCTTTCTCGTTCTTGGTGTTCTCTTTCACGTCCTATTGTCTTCGAGAACGTAGTCTACATGGTGCAAATAAAGTACTCGAGGTACTTAACGCGTACTTAGACAGATTAACGGAAGCTTTGTCATCGTCCTTTTCTCTTTCTTTCTCTCTCTCTCTCTCTCTCTCTCTTTCTTTTTCATACATATGACGAAGACGACATACAACTTTCAAGATTCGATGACTTTTGAAAGAAAAAAAAGAGAGATGGAAAATTTCGGCTATCTCTCTATCTCTCTCTTTCCTCCACCCCACCTACCCTCACCTCTCTCTCTCTCTCTCTCTCTCTCTCTCTTTCTCTCTCTCTCTTTGTCTCTCTCTCTCTCTTTCTTTCTTTGGTTCGAAATAGGGCAGTTATACGTACGCAGAAAAGGATTCGCTGATGCAGCTGAAGCGAAAATCTTTGCTCGTCGTTTTATACGACGAACGAGGAACGAAATGAACGGGAGTAGCGGACGTCGGAGAGACGACTTTTCCCGTCCACCTCGTCAGACCGCACGAACCCTCTGCATTTTCTCTTTGTCCTTACTCATCGCTCTATCCGTCCTCAACGGCCTCCCTCCTTTCCTTCCTTACTCGTCCCCCTCTCTTCCTACCTGCCTACCTACCTATCTACCTTCCCCTCTCTTCCCTTCTCTCTCTCTCTCTCTCTCTCTCTCTCTCTCTCTGTCTTCGTATCTTTACCTCACCAAACTACCTTCACATTGTCGTGTGCGTTCGCACACATCTACGAGTTGGCGTCTTCTGCTTCGACGCTATCCAACAGCGCTGATGAAGCGTCTGGCCGTCAATTAGACGTAATTCGGGGTGCAATTAGCGGAACCGCTATCGACCCACCAGGTTTTCCTTCCTTCTCTCCGCCTCTTCTCTCCCCCACTCTCTCTCTCTCTCTCTCTCTCTCTCTCTCTCTCTCTCTCTCTCTCTCTCTCTGTAATTCTCTTTCTCCGCGTTATTCTACCATCTTCTTCGGCGTCAGATTCGACATTTGACTCTCATCGACTCCTAAATGTTTTCTCTATGCTCGATTGGAGTTCAATGTAGACGAGAGCCAAGCCTCGAAGAGCAATTTCCCTTTAAAAGTACACTTTAGCTTGAAATTTTCTTTGATGATACCTGTTTCTCTATTTTTCTATCTTACCAATCATCCATCCATCCATCCATCAATCAATCAATCAATCAATCAATCAATCAATCAATCAATCCATATCTTTATCATTATCGGCTTTTTTCTTTTCTTTTCTTTCCTTTTTCTTTTTTTCTTCTTCTTCTTCTTCCTCTTCCGGTTTTACATTCTTCCATCCCGATGCATTTCTTTCTTTTTTTCGTTCGCAATTTTTCCGAGGGAAAATGGCCTTCTTCCCTTTTTCTTTTTCCAACGAAAAACGATAAAATAAGGTGGTGACATAGCATGGTACGGTATGGCATGGCATAGAATGGCACGGAACAGTCATGGCACGCGGGCTCCATCTTCGAGATCAAAACGTTCCATATTTCCTTCGTATAAGGCATTTATTCGTAAGAGTTTCCGAAAGAGCATTGTCTGTGAGAATAATTCACGCGCGGCTGAAAAATCGACGGCGCGTATGGATATTCGTCGAGGCTTCTCTCTCTCTCTCTATCTATCTCTCTATCTCTATCTGTCTCGTAGTTTTCTAAGATATTGCCAAGTATGTGCGACGGCTGGCAACAAAACCTTTTCGAAGATTTCGCCTTGATGTTCGAAGAAGATATTAAATTCGTGTACCTTAGAAGTCGGATATAACTATGACAACCGCTATTGTCGTTTTACGAGGACGATCGCATTGAAAAACATTTCGTACGTTCGATTTCATTTTCTAAAGGGTTCTTCTTTTTTTTGTCTGTTTTTTTCTTTTTTTTTTTTTTTTTTTTTTCGTTGAATCCGTATACAGTAGTGACCTGTCAGCGAGGGGATGAGATGAAGTAGAATAGGTTATAGAGTAGGGATAGTCTGAAGAGAGAAGGTTGAGGACGTTATATGGAAAAACGTTTGAAAATTATCGATATCCAACGTAGAATCGTTTAGCGTGTTATACTAAAGTCCCATCGGCTGGAAGATACGATAGTAAGCATCTTTCGAGCATAAAAGGGTATAATATCCCGTTTGATATTATTGAAAGGGGAAGGGAGGGGGGAACGATCGCCGATTCTGAGGCAGGCCTGGGTAATCGTGTTAAACCTCTGGAGACTTAAAAGATGGCAGCTTTCGATTTTTCGTTTCTTTTTTTTTTTTCTTTTTTTTCTTATTTTTTTATTTTTTCATTATTTTATTATTATTTTATTTTTTATTTTTATTATTTTCGTTTAGAGAAGAATACCCCCTTTCACGATCAAAGATTAGACTTCCGATGCGGCGCGAAGAATTTAGCGCGGTTAAGGGAGATATGAAAGACACGTTGGGGGGAGGGGAGAAAAAAAGGAAAAAAGAAGAAAAAAGAAGGGAACGTGCTATACAGTAACATCTGTCTTCTCTGAATGAGAAAAGGGTAACTTTTTCCTCCCAAGAGAGAAAAAAAAAAAGAAAAGAAAAAGAGAAAAGAAAAAAATTTCCCAATAGGAAAATCCCATGAATGTTATTATTATCCGTTATTATATTCCCTAAGAACTACGTATGCATGTACATCTGTGCGAGAGGACAGGAGGGGTAGAAGAATGGGAGGAGGTTTATTCGATGAAAGAAATGCTTAATACATAGGAACCAACCATAAGGTTTATGCGTTATTTCTATTAAGTCTATTTACGCGAGTGTGTAAATATGTGTTTTTCGTAATATCGTACGTGTACGCGAATATTATTACCATTGTAGTTGGAATAGTTGTTAATCATCCGACGTTTATGAGATTCTAAGTCGTTCGTATAAGATAACTGTGGCAGCATAAGTCACGTTCCAAGGCTTAAAACCAAATTAGAATGTATGCACCAAGCTGTAGTCGGCAATTCTGTATAGTTATTGTTAACCAAGATGTACTTACTTACTTACTTACTTACTTACTTACTTACTTACTTACATACTTACTTACTTAGTTAGTTACTTGCTTAGCACGACGGTTAAGGGATGAAACATTTTATGTACATTAAGTGAGAATCATTATTGGATTTCACGCTCGCATGACCACGAACAATCCGATTTATTTATTTTCCATATCCATTCGGTATATGGTTATATATACCCAAGAGAATGCGATAAACACTTTGATATCTAAAATCAATTTGATATCTTTCCTTTTCTATTTTTATTTATTTATTTATTTATTATTATTATTATTATTATCATGATTTTCTCTTCTCTTTTCTTTCTCTTTATTTATCCTTTTTCTTCTTCTTCTCCTTCTTCTTTCACTTCCTTCTTCTTTCTTTCTTTCTTTTCTATCTATCTTTATTTATTTATTTATTTATTATTATTATTAACATGATTTTTCTCTTTTCTTTCTCTTTATTTATCTTTTTTCTTCTTCTTCTCCTTCTTCTTTCTTTCTTTCTTTTTTATCTTTATTTATTTATTTATTTACTTGTATCCTTCCTTCCTTCCTTTCTTTTCTTTTCTTTCTTTATTTATTTGTCTTTCCCACGACCGTTATAATTGGTGATACAACCTCATTTCTCTCGATCAGTTTATATCTCTCTCAAACGAGACCGGACGCGAGCTGTCGAAGAATCGATATAAACTCGTCAATTTTTTATATATACACATGCATACATACATAAATACATACATACATATATAATGTCAGAGAGAGAAAGAGAGAGGTATGAAAAATTATCGTTTTGCTTTATCAACGAATTGATCGATCCATTCACAGAATTTTTTTGCGCGGCGATGATTTAACCTCCTGCCAACAAGAAAATGTACCAGCAGAATAGGGAAGATGGGTGATTGGGGATGGGTGGGTGGGTTGATGGGGTGGAGGGGAGAGAGATACTTTGATAGACCGTACGGTATAGACTTGACTAATACGTTCTAACGTATAAAGTGTGTCCCGTGGAAAATCTACCTCGACGAAACGACAGGATGATATAATAAATAACGTTTTATGCGCGATAGTCGAGGTAGATTATTCGAAGTAACGTTATAGCGAAAAGAAAGAGATATTGCGCTTTGGGTGGAAGGAAGGTGGTTGAAAATTTCATGGAGGCAAACGTTCAATATCTCAACGTTGAAAAAGAGGACATACCTTGTACATACCTATATACCTATTCTACCTATTCTACCTATTCTACCTATCTACATATCCCGAAGGATTGGACGATCATCAAAACTATTTTTTTCGTTTTCATTTTTCATTCGTTTATTCTCGTTTCCCTTTTTCGTTTGTCTCTTTTTCTTCTCTTCTAGTTTTTTTTTTTTTTTTTTTTCTGAGGGGGAGGTTTTTTTTCGCTCTTTTTTTTTCTTCTTTCTCTCATTCCGATCGATCGAACGAGAACGATCTTGTATTTCTTCCTCTTATCAATTTTTTCATCCACTTCATTGTCTCTCGGTTTATCACGGTCGCCGCAATGATTTAACTATGGTCGAGGAAAGAATCGACCGGAGTTGGATGCCTTGATAAATAATTTGCTTGCAAGGCATCGTACTCGGTCGAACAGTCTGACCGATTTAGCTCGACCGACATACAAATTTCGTACGGCGTCGGACGGTCGACGGCCTTCTCCTCCTCCTCCTCCTCCTCCTCCTCCTCCTCCTCCTCCTTTCCTCTTACACAACTATCCCCTACTTTTTCTCTCTCTCTCTCTCTTTTATTCTGTCACTATCTCTGTCTTTCTCATTTGAGTTCTATTACGACTCTTTTATTCTAATCCGCTTATACGGTCTTAAGGGTCGTTCATTCGATAAAAAGAGAGAGAGAGAGAAAGAGACAGAGTATGTGTGTATATGTGTGAGAGAAAAAGAAAGAAAGAAAGAAAGAGAGAGAGAGAGAGAGAGAGAGAGAGAGAGAGAGAGAGAGAGAGAGAAAGATATCGGTATCAATTACGTTTATTTTTCTCCTCCATTCTCTTTTGTCCTTCTTCCTCTATCTATCATCAGTCCATCATCCTTCGAATCGATTTCGCTCTGATCTCGATTAGAGAAGGTCGTATTTATCGTGGTTGCAACATAGAAGACCCGCCGGAATCAACGTTAAAAGCTTTCATTCGTAAGGGCAAAGCAACGATAACGGATACTGGTAGTAGTGGCATTGATTATCGTCCAGTCTCTCTCTCTCTCTCTCTCTCTCTTTCTCTCTCTCTCTCTCTCTCTCTCTCTCTCTATCTATCTCTCTCTTCGAGCAATAAATAAAAAAAAGAGGAGAGAGAGAGAGAAAGAGGGGAAAAAAAAAACAAGGAAAATAAAGATTCGTCGTATCGTGGTCAAACGTCATGGGAAATATTGGCCGGGCCCACGCGTATGAGAGTATACGTATACGTACATACGAGCGTGCATTCACGAGGGCCGAGATCGCGATGAGTATAAATTGCGTTCAAACCGCAGTTAACCCCCGACAGGCAGCAGCGACAGCGAAAGACCGAAGCGAAAGAGCATCGATACATATCGCGGGAATCGTAAAATCGTAATGGTCTACGTTCGTCGATCGACGGAGATCCTGGTTGCGCGTGAATGAGTTCAGTTTCTGTTAAACTACCATCCTCGCTTTTACGTTTCCCTTTTAAAAGGTCTTTCTATTTGAGGAGAAAGAAAGAAAAGGTGGAATGGAAAAACAAAAAGGAAAAACAAAAAGAAAGAGAGAGAGAGAGAGAGAGAGAGAGAGAGAGAGTAAATAGAGAATCGCGTGGGATTAAACTGAAATAGAAATGAGAGAGAGAGAGAAAGAGAGAGAGAGAGATAACGACGTATGTACGTGAGATTGTTGGAGAGAACGGTGAGAAAAAGAAGGAAAGATAAATACAGAGCGTTAAACGATAGAACGTTGGTTGGTATCACGATGAAAATGTTAGATATAACGTAATACGAATATATATATATATATATATATATATATATATATATATATATATACGTAAAGGAGAAAGATTTTTAGGGATGGGTTTAAAAGGAAGAAGAAGAGTCAGAGGTAAAGAAAACAAAAAAGAAGATAACAAAAACAAAAACCAGAAAAAAAAAGAAAAAGAAAAAAAGAAAAAGAAAAAAAGAAAAAGAAAAAGGTAAAGCGTTGAAGAGTTTCCTCCTCCCGGCAAAAGAATCCAGTGGGCGATGCTACCTGAATTTTCCTTCGTTTTCTTTTTTCTTTTTCTTTACCTTTTTTCTTTTTTCTTTTTTTTTTTTTGGTTTTTTTTTATGTACCTTTTTTTCCTTTTTTTTTTTTCTTTTTTTTTTTCTTTTTTCTTTCTTTTTACCCGAAGTTACGTTATCGTCGTCTGGCGAATTCCTTCAACCCAGCCCCCACCCTACTGCCCTCCTCCAACTCTTTCTCTTCGCTAGAAGATTGTCGTCCTAAAGCAATTTCAGGAACATCTTCGTATCTTGGACCGATCAAATGAAAAGGGAAGATATATCAAGGGTTTTTTTTTTCTTTTTTTTCCTTTTTTTTTTTTTTTTTGTTGAATTTAACGCCGAATTTATTCCTATTTTATTTACCTATTTGATTTCCCGTAGAACATCTATCTTAGATTCAGGGTTTTTCGTTATGCGTCAATTATTTTCGAACGATTCGATTCTTAAGGATTATCAAAGATAGAAATTAATCTTATATTCGATTACAAGAGAAATATAAACGTTTTCAACGTTATAAATAAATAGTTAGATAAAATATATCTATCGAGTATTAATTTCATAATATTCAATTAATTATTAAAAATGAATCGTTTGATTTTATAGGACGAATAAGGTGCAATTTTTAATCGTTGCACTTTTCTCTTGATCTCACAAAAACGACGATCTCGCTAAATCGTTAAGACAGAATTAAATATCGCGTTATTACCGACAAACAATAGTAAACTTACGTCCGGTTCCGTAAATGGCTTCTCCACTCTAATTGTTAACCTCGGTTAATATCGTGAGATAGCGTTTATGCTGTCTCTGAGAGAAAATGAAAAAAAAAAAAAAAGGGAAGAAAGAAAAGAAAGAACGACGAAAGAAAAATGTTAAAAGATCCAACAGACGATTCTTTTCTTTCTTTCATTCTTTCTTTCTTTTTTTATAACGTCGTCGTCATTGTAGGAATGATCGATCTATCGTCAACGATCAAATTAAGGCACGCGAATAGATCGATTAAGTTAATCGTCTCAAGTTGATGACTCGGCCGAATTCGGTTTGCGGTCGATGCTTCTAATCGAATCGAAAACGTCGTCGTTATCGGTCGTTATCAGACGTGATAAAGGAGGAGCTTCCTTTTGAGTGAAAATTTTCTTTTTCTTTTTTTTTTCTGTTTCTTTTTCCTTTTTTTTTTTTTCTATCTTTTCGCGAACTTAATTTTCCTTCCCGTCCGTTTGGGGCTCTCAAAGGCGGCAATCTTTCAGGCACATCCGTCGATTCGCATCAACGTTCGAGAAATTTATACGATAGATACGCGCGAACAAAGGTTCTTCTCGAAAGGGACGAAGTAAAAAAAAAAAAAAAAAAAATAAAAAACGTTAATGCTCGAGTTTTGCGCCGAGTAGAAAAGATGTTACGAGGAAGGAAGCCAGTCAGCCCGTACAATTTCTATTTTTAAACACTGAGTTACTCTGGCCTTTGACTAGATTGTTTTCATCGATGTCGCATCGATGTGAAATTAGAAGGACGCGCGATCGAGTTATTTTTGAATTTTATAAAATATTATTTTATCGATGGTTATAAGTATAGGTATAGATATATGATATCGCATCGCATATAATTCATAAATATTCACGAACACGCTTTCGAATATCACGTGGATGATTTTACACGCGTATCGAATGAATATATAAAAAGTTATAACTTGGCGGAATTTTTTCTTTTATGATTATTTTCTTTTTTTTTTTTTTTTTTAATTTTGTTCTTCCCCCTTCTCCCTTCATCCCTTCTCCGCACCCTGCCGCCGCCCTCCCCTCGCCACCTACCGTAAGTAAACACGTAGTTAAATGCCTTCGAGCAAAAGTTATGTTTTATTTAAATCAATGTGCCTTCATTCCCATAAAAGCTCTCTCTCTCTCTCTCTCTCTCTTTCTCTTCCCATCTCTCTATCTCTGTCTCTCTCGAATGATCGATTCGATACGATGTACAAAAAATACTGTAACGATCGTATGAGAATCCTTCTCATTTATAATTCTTGTAATTATCGATAATTAACTCAAAACTGATTCGAAGTTTGCAAAAAAAAAAAAAAGAGAGAAATGCGGCAGGATAAAAAGGGAAAGAAAAAAATTGAACGAGAAAAAAGGAATGAAGGGGCAGGGAAAAAAAAAGTGAAAAATCGAAACGACCCGATTAAGGGTAACCAAAAGTGTATGCGATTATAGTCCTGCTCTTCGGTGGTTGTGATGGTGGTGGCGAAGCTAATTAAATTTGGTCGTTACGCTCCCAGTATGTCCGAGAATTATAAACTGTTTTTCTTCTTCCTTTTTTTTTCTCTTCTCTTTTTTTTTCTTTTTTTTTTTGTTGGCAGGTTATTTTTTGATCGCTGATTGATTAATACTTCCATACGTACACGTACATACATACATACATACATACATATGTATGTATATACGAGTACAACACACACACACGCATATATATATATATATATATATATATATATATATATATATATATATGTAATATATATGTGTATAAAAAATTGTCGTTACTCTTTACCATCACATCGTTTTACGTCATAAGCGACATTTGGATATTCGTGCTAGCAAGTAAATTCGTGTTTGTCACCTACGACCTACGTGCGATCGAGCGCGACTCCAAAACGCGCACGCAACGGAGACCGATGAAAAAGAGGAGATGGAAGAGGAGCAAGTGGAGATGGAGGAAGAGGAACAGGAGTAACAGGAGAGGAGAGAAGAACGAAGAGAAAAGGTGGAGGACGAGCGAATGCCGCGCCCCATGGGGCTTTTACTACATAAGGCAACGGAGCGCTTAACGTAATCCACATAAATAAATTCTACGGTTACCGCGAAGAATATCTAAAAGGCAAACGTAACCAAGACCGATATATTTTATTCCCTTTTGAAAATAATTTCGATTTCTTAGACGCTACGTAAATTAATACATAACTACATATATATATATATATATATATAAATACACACACAGAATATCCAAAAAGGATCAAACGTTATATTACGTATTATTGAGGTCGAAACGGATGAAAAAAAAATTGATATATAATTTATATAAAAAAATACTTTATCGAAAAGATATATACTTTTAATAATATATACGATTTATTTTCATAAATGATTAGCCAACGGTATCATAGTTGACCTACTAGATTTACCTGACTTAACGTATTTGAACTTCTATCAATGGGATATCACGTGAAAGAGTCGATTTATAAAAAATAACGATGAAAAGAGATACGATAAGTTTTGGGGGGCTATATTGAAAATCCATTTACTTCGATATTTCCAATACAGTTCGAAATATTTGTATATTTGTATTTCGGCGATCATTAAAATTCGATTCGAATTAGATGAAAATTCGCGAGTGATTTTAAAAGGAAGAATAAATTTATTGAACATTTTTTATACATAATTATCACAATAAATCGTATAAATATTATTAAAAGCATATATGTATTTTTTGGATATATAAATTTACATTAAACATTTTTCATTCATTTGATTTCAGTAATAACGTAGTATAACATTTGGTCCTATGCTTTTTCGATACCCTCTCTCTCTCTCTATATATATATATATATACATATATATATATGAGTGTGATAAGTTCATGTTTGTAAATTCGTCCTTGAAATGTTCGATACGATGTTAAACAAGGAGAAGTAAATAGTGGTCCGAATATCTTCTTCCTCTGACCGTGTAGATTAACGAGGCGTACTAAATAGAACGACGATATCATAAGCTTGATATGGTACAAGGGTACCGATGAATTACGAGAGGAATTGTAATTTCACGGACGATGTATAATATTTAGCCACTGTAGATTCGTAACCTCCTGGATGAACATGCTTCGACGGTAGGTTTGAATTATGATGATAGATCATTAGACGATCTCTCTCTCTCTCTCTCTCTCTCTCTCTCTCTCTCTCTCTCTTCTTTGCCCTATCCATATCGCAATCGGCCGATCGCATTGCGTACATCAAGTATGATGGAAAGCTAACTAATGGATTTACGTACTTCTATGTATGTATTTCTCTCTGTGTGTGTGTGTGTGTGTGTGTGTGTGTGTGTTTAATTACAAAACGAAAGCGATCGATTGTCAAACTCAGCAAATAATCAACAGTATTATGATCATCGACGAAATTCTATTAGACGTTCATAAATTGATGAAAAAGGATTTATTTATATTATTATTATTATTATTATTATTATTATTATTATTATGAAACAAGACATTAACGAAATTTTCTGTTATATCCAAACTGTTCCGAAACGATTATATCTCTTTGATATAATCGCCGATAAAATATTAATTCGAACATAATCGTTCGGGTTTACATAATCACGTTTACGCTTACTCCCTACATATACATATATACATATATGTGTGTGTGTGTGTGTGTGTGTGTGTGTGTGTATGTGTGTGTGTATGTAAAATTTCGTGTAAAATCGTATCGACAGTAGCGGTAAAACGCACTATCGCGTGAGCACGAGCATAATAGAGAGAGAGAGAGATAGAGAGAGAGATGCTTCAGTATTTCCTAAAAGCAATATGCCAAACTTGGCGTAAATATGCGTAACGGAGCGAATAAGCTGTCTCGTAACGATCGATATTGCTTGTATCGTTGGATATGATAATCGATCATCGACATATTTGCCGTATTTTGATAGAGATACGATGATTATTATATGCTAACCGATATTATCGCGTCGACAATTTTCCATGAAGAAAAGGCATATGAGATATTGTGAGATATATTATAGTTTGGAAGAAGGTTTATAGGATATTAACAAACTCTGATGTACATGTTTAGAATCAAACGGGATGAAGGGTGAATAGGTTAGTGACGTAGTGGCGGCAGGTGGAGGCTTGAAAATATCCGAGGAAATTTCAATCGAACGAACGAACGAATACAAATCGATAATCTCGCGCCGGCTCGCGACTATTAATTCGAATTATCGCATTAGTTTTATCTTTGATAA
>NC_060978.1:892086-894586 GCF_910589235.1 Vespa crabro | reverse complement strand
AGTACGGGGCCTCGGGGTCGTGGCACGTTCGAAAACGAAACGAAACGAAACGAAACGAAACGAAACGAAACGAAACAAAATGAAACGAAACGAGACGAAACGAAACGAAACGAAACGAAACTAAACTAAACCAAACCAAACTAAATGTAATGCCGACGAATCTCAGTGAGTGGGATCGAAGACAAGTATTTGCCTTTGCTCCGAGCTAAATTACCGGCCTGTTCTCTCCAACGTATACATTAGTGAAATTATAATATTTCGTAAAATACAGAGTGCCGCTTTAATAATACCTATTTCTCTTTAATGTACAAGAATTATGAGCTCTACGCTCTCTGGAAGTTTCATCAATGGAATACGTACGACGTTGACGACAAAACAACGATGACGACGACAATATCGTACAACCGACGGAAACAATATCATGAGAATAAAACCGTTACGACGATGATGTTACAACAAAAGAATAGATTCGTTCGCGTATCGTATCGTATCGTATTGTATCGTATAGTATCGTATTATATCGTATAGGTCAATAACTTACATCCAATACATGCACATCCACATACAGAGAGATTACGTTTCATCCTTCCACATCTTATCCGTCTGAGAGCACAAAACAATGATTAATTCTAGCGAAAAAAGGAAAAAAAAAATAATATGCATCGTCCGAGATCTTAATCGAGTATATTCTCAAAAAGCATATCTATATACGTATATATAAGCGCGTGTATGTATATATGTATGTATATATGTATGTATGTATGTATGTATATCGCCATATTTTCTCGGTGATTTACTTTCTATACGTTTGCTACTTCATTGCACGATCATTGATTCCGGGAGGAACGAGAGATTATAGAAGAGTCAAAAGCTTGTTCGGCTTTTGTCTCTTGCGCATCGGAAAAGTAATAAAAAGAAATATGGTTGAAGTTGAGTTTTTAAAAATAAAAAGAACGAGAGAGAGAGAGAGAGAGAGAGAGAGAGAGAGAGAGGAAAATAAAAATCAATTCTATTCTTTAGTTTGTCGAAATGGTTTTTAGTTTTCAGACATAAAATAATATCGCACATGTCGTTACGATAAACGTCCG
Source organism: Vespa crabro (assembly GCF_910589235.1). Lineage (NCBI taxonomy): Eukaryota > Metazoa > Arthropoda > Insecta > Hymenoptera > Vespidae > Vespa > Vespa crabro. The sequence goes on along the minus strand of NC_060978.1, from coordinate 893,498 downwards.
AACTGTCGTTTTTGAAGAAAACTCTGAAACGAATTTTTTCAAGAAAAAAAAAAAAAAAAAAAAAAATAAAATAAAAGAGAAAAAATAAAAAAGAAAAAGAAATAATAAGAAAGGAAATAAAAAATAATCCTAAACGTTACACTTTGTTGCAAGGTTCTATCTGTCGAATTATCGGAGTATCGGTTATGGATTTATCGAAATAACTTCACGAAATGCAATAATTAATTTTCAATCGTATAATAATGGGAAACGAACAGTCATAATGAATGCTTCAAGAAATGCTTTAATTACGTCGTTATTAATTTCCATATCGTCCTTCATGGATACACATTATTGATACATATATACATACATATATATATATATATATATATATATATATATATATATGTAATATATGGATTTGCATTTTATTCGATGAAGATATTTTACAATAAGTTATAGTATATGTTCATTCGTTTAAATTTGTTTAGCAATAAAAAAAAAAATTGATCGCTATTTTATTTACCTACATATTTATTAGGTACATACGTAAATGTCATACGTGTGGTATGTACGAAGAGGAACTGAAAAAAAAGGAAGAAGGAAAGAAAACAAAAAAAAGAAAAATAGAAACGAAATATGTACGTATCATATTTCGACTATACACGATCATAACACGCTCGATGTCTCGATTCTCTTTCGTTTTTACGAAAATGTCGATGGTCGTTTGTTGAATTTGACGAGGATTGAAGCTCGATTATCACACCTTCATCCATTTCTATAAATTTTTCTTTCTCTATCTATTTCTCTTTTTCTCTCTTTCTCTCTCTCTCTCTCTCTATATATATATATATATACATATATATATATATATATATATATGAAAAATGACGTCGGAAAATCCATTGCATAATATATATTGTCCCGAACAGATACACATACCGGTGACTTTCCCATATATATTGAAACTTTACGCGAAAGCTGCCATACGTACACAACCATACGATTTGTTAAAATGGACGGCAGCATATTTTCGTGCTATTACTAAGAAGGAGGTACCGCCGGTTAAGGTAAAAGTTTCAAATATTTAACTCAATTATGATAAATCAACGGATTTATATAATATAATCGTATATCAAATAAATTAAGATACGTCTGACTTTTTTACCCCAACCCCTCCCTCTCTCTCTCTCTCTCTTATCAGTTTTTTCTCTTTCCTCTTTCTCATTCTTTTTTTTATTCTTTTTTCTATTCCTTTTTTATCTTCTATTATTATTATTATTATTATTATTATTATTTTATTTTTTTTTGTACTCCTTGCAAGAAGAATGGAGAAACGTAAAACGAGTAGTGGGCGGTGATAGGGCGGCGAGGGGGTGGGGGAGGAGGGTGGCATGCAGAGGGAGAGAAAGAGATAGGAACGTACGTAT
>NC_060978.1:872086-887086 GCF_910589235.1 Vespa crabro | reverse complement strand
GATAAAAGTTACAGCTGTTAATATTTGGTTATGCGAATGTGCTCGTAGTCAGAATGGTTACGTAGGACCACGTAATATCAAACACTTCCTATGTCCAGATCTTCAGGATTCTAACGGTTGCCATTATTAATAATCGAAGAGTAGAATTTGCGTTTCTCTTTTTCATTTTAATACGATTCTAACGACAATCCTGAATTTATCCGATTGATTTTTATATTAGCTATGTATGGTATTGTCTATCTACGTATGTACACACACACACACACACATATATATATATATATATATACATATATATGTATATATGTATGTACGTAATAGGTACGTTTAATTTCTCATCGACGGAAGAACTTAAATTTCTCCATAAATGAATTTTCCAATTGCGACGCAAATACCGATCCTATCGAATTGCATTTGCCAAGATTTTATGTGCCGTTTTACGCAAATATATATATATATATATATATACTCTATCTCGCAGATTTTACATATTAAAACGTAACGCTTCGTTTCGTTCACAAAATATAATCCACCACGTGAGATGCATTAACGAATCGTAATATCATCGTTTCTTTCCCCCCTTGCTCCCCCTCCCATCCCCTTTCTTTCTTCCTCTGTTTTTTCCTATTTGTTCTTTTTGTTCCCCCCCCCCTCCCCTCTTCTTTACAACACAAAAGAACGTATTATTTGCCATGAAATAATTTTTTAATCGCTATGCAATGTTACAAGTACTTACTCGGATGCTACTCTAATATATACAATTATTCTGTACTATGTAATTTTATGCAAAGTAAAAAAATGTGAATGGGTTTCTTTTAATTATTGTATCAGTTCATTTTTCTTCTCTCTCTCTCTCTCTCTCTCTCTCTCTTTCTTTTTCTGTTTTCATTCGGAATAATAAAATATATCAGAGATTATTGTGCTTTTCTAGCTTAAAACCTTAAAAATGTCATTGAATCCTTTCCGTTCGATCGATACACTGTTATTCCACACCACTTCCTTCTTTCCCCTTCTCCCACCAACTTCCCCTATCCCCTCCAAAGAACAAATACCCTCTATATAATAAAATAATTTTATTTATATTATAGTTCACGATTTTCTCGTGTAATCAGATAAACGTAATAAACATTCGTATAGAAATACAGGTAGTCATTGGTTATTGGAAAAAAATTTACGAGTAGCACAGATAAAACTTTACTTTTATCATTCTCTCTCTCTCTCTCTCTCTCTCTCTCTCTTTCTCTCTATTTCTCTCTATTTCTATATCTATTTGTATTTCTTTCATTAAAGATAAACTTTTGAAAAGTCCGTTTAATTTGTAGTGAGTAACGTTACTTCAGCAATTTTCAACTTAACTAATCTCATCGATTTTTCACAGTGGTACGGTGATATTCGAGGATATATTTCCTCACTTCCGTCCAATTAGTAAGATAATTTATAGTAATATCGAAGGAGAAACGAGGTCGAAAATGTTCTCTCGTGCGCGTATTTTAGTAGCATAAGCGCGTTAATAGAACGTTAGAACGGCGGTAGAATTTCTGTTAGATATTTGTAATATGCGTATATATATATATATACATATATACTTATATATTTCGACATATGAGTAACTCATATCGAAGAAACATATTTAATACGACGGTACCTTATCGTTGCTTTCATAGCAATAAGAATCGATTTTAATTAAACTTTTGAGAAAGTGATGGGGATTGGTTTAAGAGGGTATTAAGAAAAGGTATTATAATTAAATACGAAAATGAATTTTTCTCACCGAACGTGTAATAATCTTCCGAACTGACGTTGGATCATCCGTATAATAATCAAGAGATACGGCGTCGATTGGAGAACTTGCGGAATGAAATGCACGTTGATTATTAAGCAAACATTTATTCGGGTATCCTGGAATTCAGACATCTCGGATAGGATTTTCGGTTCCGTGGTCCATGGTCCGTGGTACGTGGACCGACGCAAAATTGATTTTAATGTATCCTCATTCCAAAACCGTAACCACAACGAACATACCAATGGGTACAAGCGCGTGAAGATCTGGAATTTTAATATAACGGTTCTCGATCTCGATTGCACGAAAACTTAGTTCGGAGTTTGTTGAAGTTCGCTTCAAGTCTCGGTGCACCAGAATGCTCGTACGTCGTTAAAACCAGACACACGAACTAAAACACAGAGAAAGAGAGAGAGAGAGAGAGAGAGAGAGATAAATAGATAGATGAACGAATGTATGTGCGTGCGCTCGTATATGTGAGAGAGAAAGAGAGAGAGAAAAAAAAGAGAAAAAGAAGCGAGGGGAAAAAGCTTATCGATTTTCGTCGACACACACACTTACATACATAGATACATATATATATATATATATACAACATGGATGGGGTTTGTAAATTCAACGGATTGCTTCGTGACCCATTCCAACTAACGTCTACTTACCACATCGTCGATTTTACCCAAGGGTCGGACCGAGGACGACCAGGACATGACGACGAAGAAGACGAAAACGACGGGGGGGGGTGTTACGAGATATGTATACATATATACATACATATATACATACTATACTGACTAACTCTGATATCTCTTGACTATCTCTAAACTGGTTGCAAGGGGATGGAAGAAAGAGGGAAAGATATCCGTATTAACACACAGCGGTCGCCTATTTCGTACGGCATACGCGCAATTCGTCCGATTAGATCGGATACGAAAAATAGGTCGTAACAAGATAGATAGAAAGAAAGAAGGAAGGAAGTAAGGAAGGTAGGGTGATATATACTCTTTGATCTATGTATATAAACTCAGAGCTCATATACTTTTTTCTTACCGAATATCGTATTATTGTTTATATAGAGAAAGATATATATATATACAAACTCTTTTTTTATTTCCTTTTTGTTGGAGGAAAAAGAAAAAGAAGAAGAAGAAGACGAAGAAGAAGTAAAAAGAAAGAAGCGTTGTACGATTTCGAACGAGAATGTTACGTGTCTTCGATTTCATTCACCTTCCATTATATTTTCTTTTCCTTCCTAATTCTTTTTTCATATACGGTTGGATTATCGAGACAGGCTTTATCGGCATTGAAGTTTCAGACAGCAACGATCTACGGGAAAGTACACGTCGTCCGTTGAATTTGATCTTTCCAGGTGAGATTGGAAGGGACTAGATTTATCTTTCTCTAGACGATGATTTTTATAAGACAGTATTGTTCTCTTTTAACCTTTTATTTCTCTCTCTCTCTCTCTCTCTCTCTCTCTCTCTCTCTCTCTCTCTCTCTCTCTCTGTCTCTGTCTCTCTCGATCTTTCTCTCGATCTCACTCGATCTCTTGTACCATTTCTATATCTTTCTTTTTCTCTTTTATATCTTTTCTTTATCCTCAGGAACAAAGTGGTGCGGAAGCGGAAACATTGCAATGGATTACGACGATCTTGGCCGATTCGCTGAGACCGATGCTTGCTGCCGCGAGCACGATTATTGCGACGATATTATCGAGGCTATGATGACCAAGCACAATCTGACAAACCCTTCCATCTATACAAGGTGGAACAATATTTCATTTTGGCGCTTATTCGTAACTATAGAGTATAGTTTTGTTTCTTTAAACGAAATTCGAAACGATCCAATCCGAAATATCATCTTCTATATATTTTTTTTTCTTTTCCTTCTTCTTCTTCTTCTTCTTCTTCTTCTTCGAATGAATTATCCCAAGAGTGTATCAATTTTCTTTATTTCTTCATATCTCGTTAATATATATATATATATATATATATATATATATATATATATATATATATATATATATATAAATGTAGGAGACAATAAGTCGATCTATCTGTTGATCGATGGATCGATCGATCAATTCCTCGTTGAATCTTCTTCGTACTTTTACGATTCTGATCATATATATACGTAATTTTCATTCGTACGTAGTTCGTTAAAAAAAAATACATTAATGATTGATTAACGAGTTTAACTACGTACTATACGTGGTATACGTATCCACTATATTGTTCGCTTGTCGTCCACACATCCCACATGGATTATCGAGCGACGTTACTTTTATTGCTTCCATATTCTACAGCTCGTGTCATCATTACGCGTGTCGTTTACACACGTGCAGACGCACCGACGTGTCGTCTACGTTGTGCATCTCGTTTATTAGTTCGTTCCAACGAACTGGAATAAATGAATCGCAATGAAACTCCGGGCCATAGTGATCGCCAGCAGATACAATTTCAGTGTCATAAACAAAGAATTAATCTTTTTTAATTCTTTTGTTTTTTTGTTTGTTTCTCTTTTATAATTTTCTTTTTTTTTTTTTTTTCGTTTTTTATCCTTCGTATTTTTGTTTTCGTGTTTTCTCTTTTTCTTATCTTTTTTTTTTTCTTCTTCTTTTTTTTTTTTTTTTTGTTTTTTTTTTCATCCCCGTAGAGAGAAGTCCCGAAAGTTATTGGCCATTACAACGTGATTAGCTACATTTTGATTCCACATTTATTATCGTCCTGCATTGATTTTCCAATTATACGTTCCAATTTTTCGTTTACCCCCCTCCACCCCCTCCCTCCATCCCCACCCCCTTCTATCGTCTATCTGACAAAAATATACATATACATAACAAAAATATAAATATAAATACATATAATGTTTAATCTATAGAAACAAAACAAAATTTATGATACAGAATGTTATATATGTATGTCAGAATGAGAGAATGTGTAATTTGTGAAAAGATTTGTGAGGATTTGTTTAAAAAATTTATGATGGTCAATAACGGACGACTTCTTTTTTCATTATTATTATTAATATTGTTATTATTATTATTATTATTATTATTATTATTATTATTATTATTATTATTATTATTATTATTAAATACGTTATTAAAATTCAACATATTCCGTCGTAGATTGACACGAGCGTAGATACGATGTTTTATATATATATATATATATACATGAGAGTATCAAAAGCGTGTTTCGCGTGACGAAAGATAATCTTTCGGGATCTACTTACTGTTCTCCCATGGGATATGAGAGAGGTTGTCGCGCGTATTCCAAGTCCTCCCTTTATCGATATTCAATAATTTAACCCTTCACCGTGTTCCTCCGGTGACCGATGACCGATGGCGTTAGGTTGCATTGTTCCTGCGACGAGAAGTTCTATGACTGCCTCCAGCGTTCGGGTGACAAAATTGCTGGTAAGATCGGGTTCCTCTACTTCAATGTTTTGGACACGAAGTGTTTCCGCGAGGATTATCCGATTGTGAACTGCAAACGTTATGCGAAGTAAGTTCGCTTTTATCTAATAAATATATATATATATATATATAATATGTTAATAAATATATGTAGATATTACATAGATACTATTTCTATCTCTATAGAATAATTTCTATAGAGATTATTCTATGATGCGAGATACATTGAAATTTTAAGGTACTCTAAAGTAATTTTTCTTTTTTTCTTTTTTTTTTTTCTTTTGCTTTTCTTCTTTCACCAGAAAACTAAAAGCTAGTATGACTTATCAAGATGATCGTTTATTCTCTGGTGTATACTTAATATGGATATTTTTCTTTTTTTAACGTTTCAACGCCACTCACGATTGGCATATAGCCGGTGTGAACGATCCTTCAGGGATCTGTTTTACCAACTGAAAAATGCTTGTCGATGTGAAAAAAATTGCACTGGAGGGTGTAGACTGTAGACTGGAAAATGATGAGAAGCTAGAACATGGGAAGTAGTAGTAGTAGTAGTAGTAGTCGTCGTTGTCGTTCGTTCAACGTTAAAAAATCGTTAAGTACATTAGACCGGTCGAGTAAGAAACACGAGGAATCACTTTGACGCGTTGTCGTGCGTGAAGAAATCTCATAGGCCACCCGACGAGAGACCAGTAGAGACATTGTCTCGATGAAGAGGAAAGAGCATACCTATTTTTTTTTTCCTGACGTAGTTTCTTGTTAGAACGTTCAAAAGAAAGAAAGCATCTACTCCCAAACGAAAACACATCGCTCATTGAATGTCCTGACTGTTCTATTCGTCATTCCCTTTTGAAAATGCAATGAACGATGGATCTTTGGTTTTTCCTTTTTTCTTTTATTCTTTTTTTCTTTCTTTTTTTTTTTTTTTTTTTCTTTCTTCGAAGGACACTCACCATGAGTCACGTCGTTCATTGTTCCTCATCTCAGTTGGGTCATTCTTGCATCTCAGGGATTTTCTAAGGAACAAAACAGATCTCTAAGAAATCGTTAACGTTAGACCGTGCAATCATGACAACGACGTTTCGAAAAGTATCTCTATGTGTATATAGTAGTATGTGATTATGTTAAGAATTAAGTGACAATAGTTTTAACTTTCTTGTGTAAGTAGTTTTTCAAAGAAAAGAAAAGAGAAGGGAAAAAAAGAAAAGAAAACAAATTAAGAGACCTTAGAACTTGAATGGACCTAGTATCTAGATACGTGTATATATATATATATATATATATATATATATATATATATATATATATATCACACACACACACACATTCGCACGGCACAACGAACTCTTTCGACGGCGCTATTTTCACGAAACTACCAACCCGGAAAATTTTCCAGTTGCGATAACGCGTCCTTTAAACATACAACATTCTTCTTCGGAAGTAATATCGCAAAGACGACAAAACTCAGTTCCCTTGGGTCAGAAGTAAGAAAAAAAGGAATAGCCATAAGAATTCTTTGCCAAAAACATTTCTACGGAAATAATCTTCTTTAAAGTATCGCGTTGATCTTTTGTAGTGAATTTTGTAATAGAACGAACTTTCGCGGATATCTCCTCGATAATGCCTCGATAAGGCCTCGATAAGCCACGAGAGCTAGAGATTACGAGAGTTAGGGTGTCCTTTCAAGGGCACGGTGTGCCGTGCGAAATTCTATAGAGAAAGAGATAGACAGAGAGAAAGAGAGAGAGAGAGAGAGAGAGAGAGAGAGAGAGAGAGAGAGAGGGATAGAGTTTAAAGGACGATGTGCTAACGACCCTTGGCAGTTATCCTAGACGGTGTTTGGAGTACGAGCTGGACGAGAGCCAAACGAAGAGGTATCAGTGGTTCGACGTGCCTCTATATGCCAAAACGACGATGTTCCACGATATCAACGACGTCAATCCGATCGAATTCGCGCATTCTCACAACTGAACGCGTTTGGCCATAAGCGAGTAGTTCTATCTATAGAAGAGCAAGCAAGAGATAAAGAGGACAAGAGAGAGAGAGAGTGGCGAATAAAGAAGGACAACAAAACGGATTACGTTCTTGAAAACCATCATCGAGAACATTTCTTTTTTTTTTTTTTTTTTATTTTTCCTTTTTCGTTCTTTTTTTTTCTCCCTTTTTCCTTTTTCTTTTGCTTTCCTTTCAATTTTTTCCCCCATTTTTTCACCTTTGTCAAAGTCGAATGAGTTCATGTCTGAGATTTTTCGGATATATGTATGTATGTATATATGTATATATGTATGTATGTATGTACGTATTGTATGTATGTACGTATGTATATACGTATGACACGCTTTAATAAAATATTATCGTGTTGGTGAGCTCCATTTCATTTACGAGCTCACTCGTCAGAACGACGTCGCGCCTTTTTACGCGGTCAACACGTTTACTATTCATGGTCTATTAACGATTTGTCCTGTCAGACGATTATTCAGATTCCGTACGGTCGCATTTCTAAATATATTTCTATATACTTATATCTATATATATATATATATATATATGCATTTATGTATGTATGTTTGCATATATGTATGCGCAATCGCAATTCATTATGTACGCAAAGGGGAAATAAAAGTAATTAAATGGCATAACAGGGAGAAATAATTAATACTGATATTTTGTTATCTTTTCCGTTTCTTTTTCTTTTTCCTTTTTTTTTTTTTTTTTTCTTTTTTTTTTCCTTTCTCATTCACTGCGCTATCCGTTATCAATATGGCAGGAAGATCGTTCGTTCGTTCGCTGAGTAATCCTATCTCGATGAGATAATAACGAAAGGAGTCCTTAACGAACGTGACTTCATGAATTTTCAAGATTGTGCCGACATTCCTAGTCGTCGAGTAATATAATTTTTTTCTATTCTATCCTTCTTTCTTTTCTTTTTTTTTTTTTCTTTTCTTTCCTTTTCTTTTTCTTTTTTTGACGTATAACTCGTTTCTCGTACCCATTCTTTCACCTAAAGAAGATTAAATGTAGTCGCGAAATTGGAATAATGCATGAGCCGAAAAAGCATCGAAATGTTGCGGTTACTCGCGTGAAAAACTATGCTAACGAGGAAAAGGGGTGAAAGGATTGGACGAGGTGGACGCATAGGGGTAGTGGGTGGGATCGGGTGGTAAGGTGGGGAGGGGGGGGGTTATGAACGCACGGGAGAGAGAAAAGAAAAAGGAACAAAAAAGAAATATATGCACGCTCGTTTAACATCATTATAATTTACGCATCGTTGGTCGAATTAACTTTTTTTTCTTTTTTTTTTTTATTATTATTATTATTATTATTATTATTATTATTTTCTCTCGATCTTTGTTTTTCTTTTTTTTCTTTCTCTCTCTCTATCTCTCTCTCTTTCTCGTTTGCAAGACGAAATTTTAGGTAGTACGAAAAAATTACTCATCAAGATAAACCTAATAAAATTTGCAAAAATGATGATGAGAACTCTTTCGATACACTTGATAACAATTATCGTGTGTATATATATATATATATATATTTAGTGTATAAATACATGACACACACATATACAGATACATATATATGTATACAGATACATGTATATATACATATATATATATATATATGTATATATACGAAGTGTGAAGGTACGAGAGTGTAAAAGGAGTTGTTAAAAATTATTCAATTACTCAAATGGATCGAAGAATTATCATCTTGCCGCTGTGGTTATTATGCAAATAGATTCGCAAGGCCGAGAAAAAGAGATTTAAGGAGAATGAAGAAGTGTAGAGGATAGAAGAGAAGGATAGAAAAGGAGGAAGTAAAGAGTAAAATAAGTGGCGTGGAGTAGGATAAGCGAAGGCAAAAAGGGTGAAAGAGAAAGAAAGAGAGTAGTAGAAGTTGGTGAACGGCCGAGTGAGTGGGAATGGGAGGGAGGTTTCACGGTCCTCCTTTTCTCCGCGTTTTCCACCACCATTTTACGTGAAGGCGAGCGTGGGCAGCTGGCGCTTACTCGGGGATTTACGATAAAATTTATGTTCGATTCGAGCTTGAGCCTCTCACCATGCCCTGCCGTTCCTCATGCCGATTTACAACTGGTCCTCCTCACCTCCTCCTCCTCATTCTCCTCTTTCTCTTATCTTCTACTCCTACTCCTACTTCTCTTTTCTCACCTTTGCATCTTCCAAGTTTAAACTCTCAAAGAGGTACGTACGTACTTACCATCTCCCTTCACAAACTTTCCTACCAGTCGGGGGACACTCTTTTCCATGACTGTTTCAAACGAAATGTTCTAACGTTGCGAACGTACATATGTACATAAATCTATCCCTTCGTATCGTCTCGAAAGAGAACGAGAGAGTTAGAAAAAAAGTTAGAAAAATATCTATATATATATATATATATATATATATATATATATATATATAGAAGAGAGAGAGATTTTTTTAATCGCTGTTCCTTCATTAAAAATTTTTTTACATAACTAAAGAATTTTTCTCTCCAACTTTTAAACTATTAAAGCTATTGATCATCAAGGATAATTATGACGTCATTATAATATTCTCTGATTATCTAAATAAAATTAGATTTTAATCTTACATATTTCTTTCAACGAAAAAAAAAAAATAAATAATCTTTCTCAATTTCGTCTACTTCATGTTGATAATACTTCCTGATATATATATATATATATATATATATATATATATATATATATATAGAGAGAGAGAGAGAGAGAGAGAAAAGAGAGAAAAGAGAGAGAGAAAGAGAGACATTTTTAAAGTGGACTTCAAACTAACAAGACGACGAGCTACGAACGCCCTGAACGTTTCTCGGCATTTTTTAAACTCGAGAAGAATGATCGTCCCGACGATGTCGACTTTTTCCAGAATAAATCATTCGTTTGGAAGTCTTCTGGACACGAAGGTTCCAAGATAAATAGCGATTCGAACGTCGACGCTTATTTTTCGGCGGAAGAAGAAAGTACGAGTTAATGATTGGCACGAACTTTTATCGAACTTTCAATTTTCTCTCTCTCTCTCTCTCTCTCTCTCTCTCTTTTTCTTCTTTTTCTTTTTCCTTTTTATTTTTTTTTTTATTTCTTTTTATTTCTTTTTTTTTTTTTAATCGTTTCTTCAAACTCTTTCACAACCTTTAATTTCAGAATTCGTTATGAGAGGATGCACGAGGTTGCTCCGTTTTATTCGCATTCCAACGGCGTTTAAAGTACGCCCAAGCGATGTGATGATTAAATGTTCCGACGACGTTGCAGATGTCGTAACAGAATTTGTCACGTTATACACGTTGTAATTAAATGTCGTCGTTTTTGGAATTAATGAAAGTAGACCGTTCGTTCGGTGACCTCCAACCCCTTACTCGTTCCGAAACCACACCGAACTCACACAACATCGCTCGCCACAACGTCCATAACACTTTTTCCTTTCTTCTTCTTCTTCTTCTTCTTCTTCGTCGTCGTCGTCGAATTATTTTTGCAAAAAAAAAAAAAAAAAAAAAGAAAGAAAGAAAAAGAAAAAAGAAAGGGAAAAAAAAAGGAACAAAAGGACAAAAAAGATCTTTTATTTATCTCTCGACATAGAAAATCTCTATCGACGATATATCGAGGAATTTAGTATCATCGATATATCGATCAAAGAGAGATTGAAGAGGATTGAGAGATGGAGATGGTTGTGGAGGGAGTGGGGTTGGAAAGGGAGAATGGTGGTATGCGGTAACGTTACCGTACATTTGCGCGCTTGTATAACAGAAATCTCAGTCGATAAACTTGCTACTTTCGTTGGGAGAAATGTAAGAAGGAAGAAAGTGTCTCCCCTTTCGGAGCGTATCTACGGAAAACTTTGTTATGCGAAATGAATATCCAGTATATAGGGGAAAGTTTGCTAGAAGAAGAAGAACGAAAGAGATAGAGAGAGAGAGAGAGAGAGAAAGAGAGAGAGAAAGAGAGAGAGAAAGGGAGAGGGATAGAGGAAAGGAAGAAGTTACTGGATGCAAAACTTTTTAACACAAAAGGCGCGGCTATCAACCATATTGTTCCGTAACGATTTCGAAAGTCTCCTCCTCCCCTTCCCCCGAGAGGTGGATGGCTCGTACGATTTCGTCCAAAGTTTCGCGAATTATTTCATAGGATTAGGTGTAACAAACAACGAGTAATATGCATATCTATAATGCCGTAAACACAATGAAGTTACAATATGTTTCAAACAAATTATTAATGATCGCGTACAAAAGAGAGAAAGAGAGAAAGAGAGAGAGAGAGAGAGAGAGAGAGAGAGAGAGAGAGAGAGAGAAAGGGTGAGAAGTGAATTTGAATTGTTTTAGTATAAATAATAGAATGCAAGAAATACAATATATATATATATATATGTTTGTTCTCGGTTATCGTTTAACTATCGATCGCATAATTAGAGTATATGTTTCAACTAGGTATGTACGTAGACACTCCTTGGTGTCAGAGCAAATCCGGAGAAATTGCTTGTCAAAGCCGAGGGCTTCGCGTGGACACTATGATCCAAAGGGGTGGTAGACTCTACGCTATTATGGTGTAATCTCTATTCAGAACCGCCAACAAGTTTGCCAACGTCGCACGATGTAAGCGCCACGGGGCACCTATAAGACCCGTTAACAGAACGGCACTAACGTCGTTTATATTCAAGGGCTGAATTCTCGGGACCGTGCGAGAATTACGGGCCGCTAAAGGCAACCGTGTTTCGAAACCCTCACTTCCGATACTATCACAAGATTTTCAAGTATATTATACTATATAGGTATCGAATTTTCTACGAATAAATAAACACAAAGTACGAAACGGCTTTTCGTTAGACATTTTCTTCTGTATATCTTTCTGTTTACGTAAAAAAAAAAAAAATAAAAAAAATAAAAAAAAACAAAAAAAAAAAAGAAAAGAAAAATAAAAGGACAAACGAAATTATATTCTAGCTTAAATGGGGATAAAAATGATATCGGATGAGAAATTTAAAAATGGCATTTAAGAAATATCGTTTTCGTTTGTAAAACATTGAGAATTAAGAGGAATTATATATATATATATTATATTAGGTTGGAAACTATGAAACGGGCGTCGAATGAAAATAAAAAACTAAACAAAAACGCCCGTTTCATAGTTTCCAACATAATAATATATATAATATATATATATAATAATATATAATATATATATAATAATATATAATATATATATAATAAATATATAATATATATAATCTCTTTTACTCTTCTCTTTTCTTTTTTTTTATTCTTATTTTTTATTCTTATCTATTTCTTTTTTTTTCGTAATAAAGCATCCATCTATCGCATATAGATCGATGTGCACCGATCGAACAAGGCAATTTTCTTGGATCGATCGTAAGTTATAAGTCAGGAACTAGGTCCCGGTCACTACTAAGCGAACTATGAATAGATCCGTATTTCTTTTCAAAGCTTAGGTATAGTTACGTTTCAGGCACACGTGTCTTAAGATTAATCGAGTCGCTGGAGCACCGATGAAGCTTAAGTTTCAAATTCAATATCTCTCTACCTTCGCAAGTAGTAGTAACAAGGAGGAAGCTTATAAGGGTATACCAACGTGATACCTTTATTGAGGCTGGTGAAAATGAAAAATTTTACGAGACCGAACTACTATTGTTCCACTAAAATCGTAAAACTTGACATGAGAAATATATCCTTCGATATCCTAATGATTTATATAACAATAAGGATGAAATTGTTATTAACGTGTCAATTGATTCGATTAATATATATATAATCGAATAAAAAAAAAAATATATATATATATATAACCCTGATCTGTAAATTTCAAAATCATTATTCAGAATAGTTCATTTCGATGATCGTTATATCCCCATGAGAATCAATATTCACGAAAGCGGAAAAGCATTTCTAAATGTCTGCCGAAGCGGAACGAAATTGCTGATGCACTTGGTTTACAAGAACAACGTCCCGATGTATAACCCCTTGATCCTAAGCATCGTTCTTCTCAGAATGCAAATTTAACCCTTACTCATGCAAGCTTACCCAACTTACATACGATGCGATAGAGACTTATTCGAGCTTTTTTATCATCAATCAATGTTACATCTAAATACATAAATACGTAAATACTTAAATGCATAAAAAAAAATTGAATCCGACGAGGTACGGAATCAAGGAAAACGAAAAAGAAAAAATAAAATAAAATAATTGATTACCGGGAAATTTTTAATATAGTATAAAATGTATATATTTTTTGATTACAGATGTTGCGGCATCGGTGGAGGTCCATTTCGAGAACAAAGATGGTGGATTCTTTTTGAAGCACACACCAAGACCCTATTACCCATCTCGAACGGATACAATACCAGCGATAGCTGCATCATCGACGGGTACAGGTGCAAGCATATCGGCATCGAACAGTGCTGGTTCAGTACCATCGCCACCACCAGGCTCGGTTTTATCAATAGACAAGTTCACCGTCTTTCAAACTAGCGAACCTGTGTCAGTTAGAGCGAGCTATGGTCCTTTCAGTACGAAGCAGACGGTACCAGCTCGTTATATCGTACCCGATCCATTGGATGCTCTACCAGGACCTGAGACCAGACGCAATTTAACAGCCGCGACGATAATGGACGCTCAGGAATTGGGCGCGAGACATTTGGACATGTCGGCGCATTTAGTTGGTAACAGCGTCCCCAGGGATTCTCCGGTTCTTCGGGTTTTATTCCACGCTGGAAGTGAGGCTGGTGGTAGAAGACAATTGCTCCTTGCTCGTCATCAAAGGGTTTGCGTTGTTCTCCATGCTAGTTTGGCGACACCCTTGAGGAATTTGAATAATAACGGAAGAAGAGAATATT
Organism: Vespa crabro; assembly: GCF_910589235.1. Classification (NCBI taxonomy): domain Eukaryota; kingdom Metazoa; phylum Arthropoda; class Insecta; order Hymenoptera; family Vespidae; genus Vespa; species Vespa crabro. The sequence continues at coordinate 873,027 of NC_060978.1, read as the reverse complement.
CTAGTTCCTCCGGTTCTTCTTCGACGTCATCGTCGTCATCGTCATCATCATCGTCATCGTCGTCGTCGTCGTCATCGTCGTCTTCGTCTTCGTCGTCAGGATCGTCGTCCTCATCCTCATCAACCTCAACTAATACTGCCCTAACAGCAGCATGTAGCCCGGACGGTGAGAACGGCGTTTGCTTGGCGCAAATCACAATACCAGCGGATTGGTGGGCTCCTCTACCTCCTCCTGATGCATCTGGACGCGTCAAGGTCGCAAAGAGCTTGCCGAGGCTCGTACAAGTCGCTTACTCCGTACTGGAACCACGTACCGAGGACGTTGCCTCTGGCAATTCAGACGGTGGGGCAGCTTTCTGCCGGCCAAGAGTGCAAATTCAACCGGTGACGCCACTCGGCCAAGTGCCCCTTGCGCCAAATCGTGCGGCCTACAAGGAGCTCAAGGCCGACGATTCTCTCACGCTACTCGTACCTCATGGCCCGTTATATCCCAGATCGAGGCTACACGTTCCGGCCTTCCTACATCCGGCCAAGCTGACAGATCTCAGACAGGAACGCCCACCTTTGGTCGTAGCAGTCTATCTCAGGTACGTTCGTCTCTTTCTCTTTTTTTCTTTCTCCCTCTTTTTCTCTTTCTCTCTCTCTCTCTCTCTCTCTCTCTCTTCCCCCCCCTCTCTCTCTCTCTCTTTCTCTCTTTTTCTCTCTCTTTTACCTGCAAAATTTGCGTAACTTTAAAAGCGTTACTAAAAAGGAAAAAATGTAGAGTACTTGCAACAAAATTTCTTACCTTTTTACGATCTTTAAACGAGCATCTCTCATTCTTTAACCGGAGCTTTTATAAAGTCGTAAATTATAAATACCTTAGTAAGAATTTAAAGGCAAAATATCGAGGTTCCTTCCGTTATAAAAAGAAAGGGAGATAGACAGGTAGAGAGAGAGAGA
>NC_060978.1:862086-864586 GCF_910589235.1 Vespa crabro | reverse complement strand
ATTCCCAACAAAGGAAATTTAGAAAAATTAATATCGCGAAATAATAACGATAATAAATCTTTCGTTCTTGTTCTCTGGGCATTTAAAATGTTGAAGTTCGTCGCAAACGATAAAATTTTTATTAATTAGCATAATCGCAAATAAGAAAAGAAATAGATACAATAGATGCAAGCGTGAATGATGACTCTATTTATATATATATATATATATATATATATATATATATATATATATATATATATATTGATATATATATATATAAATATATATATCAATTATAATATATATATATATATATATATATATATATATATATATGTATATATTGCATATATGTATATCATCTTCTTTGTTTTAGAGCACGAGTGAAATCAGGTGTGAAAATCCTCGATGCCTCATCCAGCAGCCCCGATTGGATCGTCGACGTGGACATAAACGCGAAAAATACGGCGGCCACTTTCACAGCTAGGCGAAAGGAGAACGTCTCGAGAATGCCAAGCGCGTAAGTACGTCCAAGAGAATTTCTCGGATTGGAAGTCAAAGATCCATTTGTATTAGATCCATCGATATATTCGTCAAAAATGCAAGAAAAAAACGTTGATAGATTGGGTAAGGATTTAGGATGATAGAGATAGAGGATGATTAGAGCAAAAATTTCTCATTGAAAAATAAACTTTTCGCTTTATTACTTAATGAATTTTCTTTTTTTTTTTCTTTTTTTTTTTTTTTTTTTTTTTTTTTTTCTTGATAAAACTTTTGATCCTGAGGTAACCATTTAGGTTATTCGTATATCTTTAATCGTACAATTTTAATTGGCACGCGGTAAACTCGTGCTATTACTATTCTCCATCAATTTTGTATTCTTCTTTTCTTGTAATATGGTATTAGGATTACAACCATTGCGATTTTTCTTCGTTTTTCTTGAATATCGAGCCACTCGATGCTTTATAGATCCTTCCAATGAAAATACTTCTCCCATTTCGAACATCATAGATTTTTCCTTCTCCGCAATTGGTTCAAGGGATGGAATTTCTCTTTTATGTTTTCGACCATTTTTATCGTCGTCGTCGTCGTCATCGTCATCGTCGTCGTCATCGTCGCAATCTTTTCTCTTCTTCTTTCTTGATTTTCTACGCTTCTTACCGTTATCATCGTCACAGTTATCGTCATCGTCCTTATCGTTATCGTCATCGTCGCTGGATGAGCTACTGCTACTACTGCTGCTGCTACTACTGCTACTGCTGCTACAATCGTCATCATCATCGTCGTCGTCGTCGTCGTTGTCGTTGTTTTTATTTTTCCTTTTTTTAGAGGAACGCACTTGTCTCTCCAAAATCATCCTACTCGTCTTGGCTTTCTCTTCTTCCAACAATCCCTCGTTTAAATCTTCCATGGATCCTAGCGACCTCGTAACTTTGCCAGGATCGCCTACGGCCGTTTTCTCCTCGGAACTTGACGACGAATCGCTCTTAGAATCATCCTTTCCATTATTCGTTGTCCCTTGTCCATTCGTTGCCAGAATCTTATCCCCAGTTTCCTCCAATGGATAAGCACTGGTTTCGTGGAAATAAATTGCGTGGAGTATTGCGCACGCGAGCACCAAAAAGGACACTTTCTTACCCATATCTCGAGATATTTATATCTATCTTCTTATATAAGACCAATATAAGGGATAATTTGATGTTGAACGATCGTGATATCGAACGTGCTAAGTGCACAGAATGCCTGTCGGTCCTTATATACCCGTAGCACGAATTGTAGATAAACTTGAGAGAAAGAAAGAGAGAGAGAGAGAGAGAGAGAGACAGAGAGATAGAGATAGTGAATAGTCGAGCAAAAGGAAAACGATTTTGCTATCGCTCGTAACCTCGCGATGCTCCGCTTTGATTTCTTCTCCTACTTCTCATTTATCTCTGTTTCTCTATCTCTTTCTGAGTGTCTTCTCTTTCGATCCTTCTTCTCTCTCATTTTCGTTCTCTCTCTCTCTCTCTCTCTCTCTCTCTCTCTCTCTCTCTCTGTCTCTCTTTCTCTTTTACACAAACATACATACACATTCGTTTTCCGCAATCTCCGATAATTCGGGTTTCGTAAAATTGACGATTCGTTTGTCGAGAGGCCGAATAGCCGATTGGGATATGGATAGAGGAGCCAACACGCAACGGAGATCCGTGCCTTTGATAACGTACCACCTTGGAAATTGTTCTTATCTATACCTCCATCGACTCTCTGATCTCTCCAACTCTTCTTCTTCTTCTTCCTCTACTACTACTTCTATTACTTCATCTACTTCTGTCTTTATCTCTTTCTCTTTTTCTTTTTTTTTTCTTTTCTCTTCTCTTTAAGGTGATATACCTAGTTCCTTTAAGTGTCATCGAAAGTTAACGACTAGGACGTGCAGTCTATCGTCTTGGATGCACGATAATTACAAATTCTCTCTCTCTCTATTTCTCTCTCTCTCTCTCTCTCTCTCTCTCTCTCTCTTTCTCCTTCTCTTTCGAGA
>NC_060978.1:807086-857086 GCF_910589235.1 Vespa crabro | reverse complement strand
AACCAATACGGTCACTCTATCGAAGCGATATCTAGGACTATCGATCGCACCTATTTTCTGTCGAACGGTTAAACTCGTCGGTTGTTATCGTTGTTTTTGTCGTCTTCGTCGTCGTCGTCGTCGTCGTCGTCGTCGTCGTCGTCGTCGTCGTCATCCTCGTCGTCGTGTTATGTCGAAGGGCACGAATTCGTAAAGCTTCGGGAGGACTGCTAACTGACGTAATGAATTAATCCGTTTACATATTCCTTTGAAAGCATCTCGCGCCCGTGCAGTAGCATCCGCGTTCGCGCGCACCAGAGTTGTCAGAAATTCCAAGCTTCTTGATTATCCGCCGTACTAATTGCCGTTCCTTCCAGGAGATGGAGGAACGAAGTTTTTAATTAAAGGAGACCTCCTCGTCCTCCGTTTTCCTTTATCACTCTCTCTCTCTCTCACTCTCTCTCCCTCCCTCTTTCTCTCTCTCTCTCTCTCTCTCTCTCTCTCTCTCTCTCTCTCTCTCTCTTTCTACACAGCACGAATTCGCTTATATTTCTTCGTCCGTCTCGTTTAACTCAAGCACAAGGATATCTTCCAGCATCTGCCTTGAACTCAGACCAGCGGAAACTAAATTAGCCTAAAGAACACTTTACCTTCGATGAATCAGCAAGAAAAAGACGATTCGTGTGGTGGTCGCTCCAACTATTACCTCAACGTGTTTTTCCTTCTTCATCTTACTTTTATATATATATATATATATATATATATGTATGTATAACTTATCTTGTTCTTTAAGTTTTAAAAGCTTTCGGAATGGACGCCAAAAATTTTTGTTGTTATACCTACTTATCTAGGAGTGCGAAGTTCGAGTGGAAAAGTCGTTCCAGCACTTTATCGCGTACGTTTCAAGTTCGATTTGATCTCGATACGATATGCCCCGAGCCATGTTCGAGGAACATGAGCTTGCTCGTGCACAAAAGAAAGAAAGAGAGATAAAGAGAAAGAGAGAGAGAGAGAGAGAGAGAGAGAGAGAGAGAGAGAGAGAGACAAGGAAAGAAAGAAAGAAAGGAAGGAAGAAACGGTCGAAGATCCACAGGTACATTTTATAGGTAGTACTTGGACGATCTGCCACTTTTTTACGCGATAACGGAACGTAAACGTTCGTCGTTGTTTTAGAGTTGAGTCAGGCGAACATCTATACCTATAACTTTAGGCTAACATGTCTACCAACTTGTATGTGTAACATATATATATATATATATATATATATATACACATATGCGTGCGTATATATGTTTATGTAGCCTCTATATAATACATATAGTCTATATAAATAGAAGAGGATAGGATACTATGTGAGGTCAGAGATTTAAATTCCCTCGTTGCAATATCCGAGTCGTTTGATGTTACTTCCAAAGGCCAGACCGTACGGAAGCCAACTTGGAAATGGCTGCATCGTATACCGGACCAGCTTGTCCCCTTTCCTCTCTATTCCTCTCATCTCTTTCCTTTCTCTTCCTTCCCGCGAACTAACCGAGGCACCCGTTGGCGAACTGGAAGGTACGAGCCTCCGTATCTATGTGCATACATAATCGTAGGACTCGACCGTGCTTTCTCTCTCTCTCTCTCTCTTTCTCTTTTTCTCTCTCTCTCTCTCTCTCTCTCTCTTTCTCTCTCTCTCTCTTATAATGTTTTTGTTCCGCGTGTAGAGAAAATCATGGAGCATAGTATCTTCGTAGACGAATATTTTCGATCATTCAATATGGAATCAATTGAATGCATGTAACACGGTCCATAAATTCCCTTTATCCTCGAATCTCGTCTTCTTATCATCGATAACGTTTATGCACATTTCACTTACTGGATTACCCAGTTCGATCACGTTTAATCGATCGACGTCGTCTAGTTGTACCGAAGCCATCGAACAAGCTCGAATAATAGTCGAGACTCTCCTTTCAGAACTGGGAGGTGATGAATACGGCCGTGTTGACGGGACGGCAAGTGTCACAGGGGATGAAGGTTTTCATCGTCAGTCAAGCCGGCACCGTGGCCGACGTTACCTTACAATCCTCCTGTCATTCCGAGGACGAAAGTGTACTTAAGGTAAATGCTCTTATTAATGCTGCCATTATCGAGATATCGTCCGATATCGTTGATCTCGGAAACGTACGTTCTATATCGCAATACTATCAATTGAAGCATTCTATGAAAAGCCAGTGAATCGTGTGATATCGGTTTTTTTTTTTCACTCTCGCACGATCGAACAAGCACAAAGGATCAAAAAGCGAATGCTTCATAATATTTCTTTTTTTTTTATTTCCTTCCAAACCCCTTCCCGTCCCCACCACTACCATCACCACCATCACCACCACCACCAGGTATCCTCTTCGTGTAGCAGCGTCTACGTCGATGGTTCGGAAATTCGTGGATCGAGTAACGCCTCGGTTCTGGTTAAATACGGTACATATACTGGTTTGGCAAAGTTCACCGTTTGGATGCCCGAATTTCCATTGGAGGTGACGGTAGGAGATACAAGATTGAGTCAGATAAAGGGATGGAAGGTACCGGAGGAACATGCTATGGGCGCAAAAAGTAAGCGTAGCTTAAACGGGACGAATTTATCGAAGAACGAATCTAAGAACGGGGCTAGGACGAAGAAGAGAAGTGCCATAGCAACGGAATTAGAGGATTCAATGGAGGACACGTCGATGGACGTCGAGGACCCAGATATCGTATTGGAGGAGGACGAACAGGAAGAACGTTTCCGTGGCAACGATCATGGATGGGACACTATCAATGCGATCGACAGAAATCCACCAACGAATTGCCGATTGCGTTTTCAACAAAGTCCGATCGAGGTCCACGCGAGATTTCTCGCGACCGATCATGATTCCGGGAGGGTGTCCTATTTCGTTAATCGTCGTACATGGTTAAGAGTAACCGATTTGGTTGTCAGTATGCTTCGTGTATCTGACCCAAGAATAGCCACACTTCTGCAGGGTAGAATCGTTCAAGGTCGAAGCGTTGGGAGAACCGAAGTACAGGTTCTTTCACCTATCACCGGTCGAGTAATCGGTGCCAAGGAAGTCAGAGTTGGGAACGATCGGGTTTCGGTTTCTCGATTAACGGTAAGGGTCGTCTCAGGTCTTCAATTGAGCATCAGTCCGGACACGGCAATCGAGAATGGTTACGTCGCCGAGACATCGGTTACCAGAAGATTGACAGCGCAATATCAGGTAAAATTATTCTAGATTTTAATACGATATCATATTCAGTTCATTTAATCGTATTCAATCGATAACTTTTAAACCCGTAATTTCTCAATCATTCAACAGGAAGGTCTATTGGACATAGACGTAGAATTCTCGGACGGTTCTCGTACACCTTTGAGAGAGATCGCTGTAAGCGATTATCATTTGCTCGTTGAAAGTCTAGATCCGGAAGTGGTTGCTTTCGCGCCTATGGTGGCCTCCCATCATCCCCGAGTAATCGCCGTCGGCGAAGGAAGGGGCGATCTTTTGAGGGTCAGCCTTCAATTGGCAGATGCCTGTCGTCTTTCCGGTAGAAGATCAGGCAAAGCTTCTCAAAGAGCAGCGGTCGCTTCCCTGGCTAGTGCGTCGGCCAACGTCGAAGTAGATTTCTCCTCGAGCGACCTCGCTAATCGACCGGAATTCGTACAAAACGACGGCGGAGGCACCGTTGGTTCGCATCATCATCGAGAAAGGAAAACGAATCGTGGCGAGATGGCGCCGGATCTCCATGACATTCTTATCGGTAAATAGGTTCTGTACCCCTTTGGCAACAGACTTCTTTTCGATCTTTCATATTCAGCGCTTTTCTTTTATTTCATCTTATGATTTCTCTCCGCTTTGCACTCTTCCTTTCATGTTTCCTATTTGAAAGACATGACTGGATAGCATTAGGTTCAGCACTTTTCCTTCTTTCATTTCTATACTACTTTATTCCTCCTTTTCTTCTTCTTTTCTTTTTTCTTTTTTTCATTTATCCCTTTTCTCCTTTCTTCGTTCGTCTTTCGCTTCAAAGAAAACAAAAAAGAAAAAAGAAAGAAAAGAAAAGAAAAAGGCAAGAGACTTCGCGTTGTTTTGCTTGGGCTCGTAGTTCGATGAAACGAGAGAATAATTCGAATAAGTGCATGCATTAAGAAAACTCATCGGTGAACGATCGTTCAGGCATGGCCAACCGCAAGGTGTCCGGTATCAAGCGGTAGAGCGCGATTAGTGGCGGCTTCTTTTCTCACTCTTGCCCTCTCTCTTTCTGTCTCTTTGTTTTCTGTGCAAAGGGTTACCGCTGAAAGACGAGAACGAGCACGAGCACGAGCCTTTGGTGCAGGCGCGGCAGCACCTCACGGCTATAGCTAATGGCATGTCTTCAGGAGGAATGGGCGGTGTCGGGATACGGCATCACGGCGGATCCCGCATGAGTCCACTCGAGATCGGCATGTACGTCCTGCTGGCGGCCTTTTGCTTCGCGATCGTTGTCTTCGTCGTCTCCTGCGTTGTCTACGCGAGCAAGTTCAAGCCCCAATCCCCGGATTCTCCGCTGACCGGAAGTGCTGTCCCTGTTCTCTCCGGTGCTGCTAGGGCCAGGGCAGCAGCCAATCAACTCGCCTCGGGTAGAAGACCTCCTAGGGAATCTACGACCAACGCGCACGATTGGGTTTGGTTGGGACGGGCCACCCTCGAACGTGCCGCTTGTGGTCCTCAAATGGTATTTCAATGGACATTAATTACTTTAATTTTCTTTGAATTTTTAATTTATTTATTTAACGATGTATATTGATTCATTCACTTACACGATTACTTTAGGTGCACGTGACCAACAATCCTTTGGCCGGTGACGTCGAGGTAGAAACACCGGAATTAGGTACTTGCTTCGACAATCCAAATCATATCGAACTTCCATCGGCTGTTCAACGAACGAACAATACAGGTCCCATCGATAGCACGACCTATTGCAAGAGGGATAAATTGCCACGAAATAGTTTTGCGGTTAAATCCGCTCCGATTAAGCCATTACCGGCGAACAATGTGACTGCACCGACCGTGTCCACGGCAGGCTCAGTGCTAGTGACTACGCGTAACGAGTAAATTATTTTCTTAATTCTTCGTGATAAATCTGACAGTTATCGATTCTGATCTCGTTCTAATAACGAGTTTAATTCTTTATCAGTAACGAGGACGTACCACCGCCTTTGCCACCCCATGGAGTTTCAGCGAATTCGAGCGTGGCAGCAGCGGCCACGGCGGTCGCCGTTACAGCCGCTCCTATAAATGGCAGCAACAACAACAACAACAACAACAACGGAAACGAGGATTACAAGCCGCCTGTACCACCGCACAGAAACACCGGAATGATCGTTAGGCTGCCAGAAACACCTAGAAAGCATCGTCATCGTGCGTCCAGCAGTGGTAGCGCGTCCGGACATCACGCGAATCATCGGCACAATGCGAACAAGCAACTCCAACAGAATAACGTTGTTAAGCCACTAACGACGCAGCAACACGGTAAAGGTAGAGCGAACAGTCCAAAGGAGAATGGCGAGGAAGAGGAGGAGTTCGTCGAGTTGGTTAATCTCGACGACAAACAGCTACAACTACAACAACAACAATTACTACTACAACAGCAGCAACAACAACAACAACAACAGAATCCTTATTCGAAAGAGGCGAGGTCTAGAGAGGTGAAAAGGGCGACGATAGTCGGAAATCCTATGTTCTCCTCGTTTTCAACGTCAGCCGTCGCATCCTCTGTGAACGCTTCCACCACGACCATTGCCTCATCGTCGACCTCCCCGCCCTCCACGTCACCGTCCTCCAATAGTTCCTCCTCCTCCTCCTCGACGGCGTCCTCATCGTCTTCCCAGGAGCAGGAGGAGTCCGTCGCACTCGAAGACCTTAATCTCGGTATGGATTATAATCAGATCATGCAATACTTCGACAATTTGAAGGAATCGAACGCCTAGGTAGAAGAGTCCGACCTCATCGAAGGTCGTCCGTAGTAGTCAACGTCTATACGAAGCTCCGGGGTCCTCGCGTCGTCCTACATTCTTCCGATCTCCGAGCGCTTCCTCCTCGTCAATTGGTCTCGTTAGATACGTAGATTGACGAGAAGGGGTTGACTCGCGTCTGGCACCGATTTATAAAAAAGCTCGCCCGCGCGCTGATGGAGCTTTGCCATTGGAGATGACCCGTACGGATGTTTCGTATTCTAGACTAATAATCTAGTCAGCTTCCTAGCAGCACGTCAAGAGCATGCGTAAAGAGAAATACAGGTACACTAAGCGCGGATAACACTAACACGAAGACTGAACACGTTTACTACACTTACACATACTACATAATAGGTACACGTACTACGTATGGTATGTACACGCGAATAGAGGACACGACTAATACAGAGGCTTTATCCGACTGCCGGTGATGTGATAGGGTGATAGATCGATCCGAAAAAGAGAGAGGATATTATATGCCAATTATAATTATCCTTATAATGATATCGATGCTATTACGGATTTTGACGAATCGATCGATCGACTCATCCTCATATCACCGTTCTCGCCCCCGTATATCTTCTCGATCTCTCGCTCAAGCCTTTTCCCTTCAATTAATCCATAACCCTTCATCCCCCATCCCTGGCCCGTATTTTTGCGACTTCCCTTACCTTTGTCATTCGCGGGGCACCAAATTGCTGGTTCGTTACTCTTGCTTTCCCAGCAGTGCAGTCCAACGAGAAGACTTTGATCCGATGTTCCGATCTCGATTTTGATCTTCTCTCTCTCTCTCTCTCTCTCTCTCCCTCTGTCTCTCTCTTTCTCTCTCTCTCTCTATCTCATCTATCTATTTTCTAATTAATTATATATCGCCTTATCACACCATCATCACCTTTCTTCATCTATTTTCGTTTTCAATATTTTTCTTCGATGAAAATAATACACGACCTATTCATTCGTTTCTTATTCATATTTATTAACATTATCTTACTGTTAAAATTTATCTTTACTTATTTCATCAGTTATAATTTTCCCACCTATCTAGATACCTAAGAATCGGCGAAAAATAGTCTTCCTGTTCGGATTGGGTCAGAGGTCGAGATGACCGTCGCGATCGAAACTATCGGAAATCTCTGGTTGCGTTCCGCGTCGAAAAAAAAAAAAAAAAAAACAAGAAAATAAAAAAAAAAATCACACGTATATTTATTCGAGCCGATGGTGCGTCGTAATATTTGTAAATTTTGCTTTGTAAGACTGTGTACATATATATATTATATATATATATATATCGCGATAGCGCAGATTATTAATTACGGACTTACAGATTTAACTTTACATTTATATATGGCCGTAGCAAGCGAAGAGCATACATACATATATGATATATTTATATATATATATATATATATATATATATATATATATATATATATTACGTTAGATCGTAAGGGTCTTAGCGCGAGCCCTTCGATCTCGATTCGTCCTTTCCATATCAGTTACTACTGCGTGCGTGCTAGGTAATAACGACGACGAGAGCTATCGCACGCGCGCGTGATTTTTCTCTCCTCTCTTATTACGTCCCTCCCCGCTCGTCTTGAAACTTCCCTTTCAATAATCTCGAACGAAGACACGCACAGTACGCATATCCCCTTCGGAAAAAAAAAAGAACCCTCCTCCACCCAACCCTCAGTCCCTACAGCCACCCTGTTCTTCCTCTTCTTCGCGAATTCGTCGTTTCCCTTGCGAGAACTCGATCGTGCGCTTTCTCTCTTTGTTCCCGATCGTTGAAAAGGAAAAAGGATCGATACGATACTATTAAATGAAGAAGGGGGAAAAAAAAAGGAAAAGAAATAGAAATAGAAATAGAAATAGAAAAAGAGGAAAAGAGAAAAGTGCAAGATGCGATCGATCTTGATCCGAGGAACGGAAACGGGAAAAGGGAAAAAGGAAAAAGAAAAGAAAAGAAACAAAAAAAAAGAGAAAACGAAAAAAACTATCATTAATAGGCATCTAAGGACTACGTGTCTAAGTATGTATGTATCTGTAAGTTGTGTGTTAGCACGTCGCGTGGAATTATAGTGATAAAAATCGACGATAATGACAAACGACGTCCGATGAAACTGATCGCGCTTTAAAAAAAAAAAAAAAGAAAAAAAAAGAAAAAAAAAGAATCACACCTATGTAATCTATCTATAACGCGTAAGTATCGTCGGTGATCTACGGTCGCGTTATCTACATATGTAATTGTAAGTGCGCGGATCAGATGACGATCATTAATAATATAGACATCTCTAATTGGTGCAACGGAGAAATAATTCCGTGCCGAAATCGAGAAAACGTACATTAACCCGTCGAGAATCTAGTCTTATAGCGTAACTATTATATATATATATGTATATGTATATATATATAAACAATTAATTGTTTATATATATATATATACATATATATATATATATAAACAATTAATCGTCGTAACGCGCGATCTACGTTGCCTTTCGCCGTATGATGCGTTTCTTCGAGTCGCGAACGGCGGATCCATCGATCAGCGAAAGTTCCGAATGCATAAACATTGCTTTATTATATAAAGTGAGAAAGACTCGTTGTCAATGAATAAAATGAAAACGAATCAATCATATCGACTGCAGAGTGAGACGCGCGCTTTTTCTTCTTTATTTATTAAAATCCGCTCTCGCTCGGCCCATTTGTCGCACAGGAGAACAACATTGGCGGTCTTACCGATAAAAATAATTAACACTAACAATGTGCGTCAATGAGATCAATAATATTTACATTTAGAATGATCTAGAAATGATAAAGATTGTACGAAAAAAGTTGTCACGTGACGACGACCCATTGATGGGAAACATACTGACGGGTCTACTATGCGCCTTCGGATCTTTATTATGCGATCGAAAATTTAGAGAAAAAGAGAATTGAAAAGAAAAGAGAGAGAGAGAGAGAGAGAAAGAGAGAGAGAGAGAGAGAAGAAGAAAATGCACAGACGAAATGATAAACGTTCCGATATGATCTTTTGACGCGCTTTTAAAATAGAAACAAAAAGTTCCTTTCTTTCTACTCGTCGTACGTTCGGGAACATAGTATGCACGTTTTTCACGCGTTCTTCGATCGTCCTCCTTCGATCCTTCTCCTTCTCTTCCTTCTTCTTCTTCTTCTTCTTCTTCTTCTTCTTCTTCTTCTTCTTCTTCTACGCTTCGATTCTTACCTGAGTTTTAACGAAGAATATCCGTGGCCAATTAAAAAAATGGCAAATAACTTTTAACGGATGTATGTATGTATGTATTTATAAGGTCACCGAACGTAAAATCGCGCGTCATACCTCTCGGTGTAACTAAGTTCTTGCTGATTAGAGTTTATGATCATCGTAATGCTGTCTGCGTACACATAAACACACATTCCTTTGACATGGCGTCACCCTATCTACGTTAAATGTAATAAATACGGAATGAAGTATTTAAAAAAAAAAAAAAAAGCGCGTTATCGCTTGCGATTACGACAATGACAATGGGAGCGACAAATGACGCAATGATGACAACGACGGTGACGGCCACGTCCGTGATGACGGACTATAATATCTAAGGATTTGTTAGGGATATCTTGTCGTTAAATCCACTTAAATTTCATTCAAGCGCAATCATAAATATTAAATATTTCACTATTTTCACTATTGAGTCTACTGATATTTTTATTACTATTATTGTTGTTGTAATTATTATTATTATTATTCTCATCATCATCATCATCATCATCATCATCAACATCATCATAATAATCATCATCATCTTCATGCAATATAAGATCATTGCTATAGCGATCGTTTTTGGCATACTCATTATCATCATCGCCATCAACATCGTTGCCGTTACCGTTCTTGTTACAAACGTTTTTGTTGCTATTGTTGTTATTGCTGTTGTCACCATAAGACATATTACCGTCGTCAGCTTCGTCGTCGTCGTCGGCGTTGTTGGCGTCGGCGCCGGCGTCGCCGATACGCTAATTAAACAATAAGGTACGACTATCGCCTACTCAATGTACAATATGTAGTATTTACCTGTTGTTACCACCAAACCATCATCAAAGATATATAAAAATATTGTAATTGTAACATAATTGCATTGCCATAATTTATTCGTTACTTCATTATTCACATATTTTTCGAATCCCTTCCTTTCATTAAATTATTAAATCGCGTTTACTAAGGTAAGATATTTGACATATCGGATATTATTTATTAGTATTTATTCCGTATTAGATATAAATGATTTATTAATAAGTAATATTTAATTAAAGGGTACCCATTTAAATTTAATACTATTTAATTTATATATATTTATTGTACCATCTTTTGTCAAACGGCGATATCCAATTATGACAACCACCAATATTATTCTGAATAATATATTTCCACGTCCAAGGATTCAAATTAGCTTCCTCTTTTTGTTTTTCTTTTTCCGCCATTTTATCTAATATTTCTTGACTAACAGCCATAGCTTTAAATGGACATTTGGCTGCTATATCTTCTAATACTTTCTTTACCTAATGAATGTAACAATATTAAGTATTACACTTTGTGTTTTACTCTATTTCAAATATAAGATAATTAAATAAAATAATTACGCACTTGAAAATATTGTATATCCCCGCCAATTTCCACAATTACTCTTCCAGCTTTAATTGGAGTAACATAATGATCTATCGATCCTTTACCACTTCCCATACGTGAACCTTGGCTCTGTACAAAGCAATTTTATTAATTGATTGATACGTACTATAAAATAAATAACACGGGTTTTTTTTCTTTTCTTTTCTTTTTTTTTTTTTTTATACAACCTTCTTAGTAACAGGTTGCCATGGTGCATCAACACGCCAGATAGCAAATATATCATTAAAATTAAATTTACGTAAAAGCGTCATACGTATCATTTCAAAATGACCATATTTTAATCTTCCACCTCCTGTAGCCTATAAATTATATACGGTCATAAAATTTTTAATAATTTTATTACTCAACCTTCTTAAAAATATTTTCCGTGATTAAACGTATTAAATTCTTTTTATTATTATTATTATTATTATTATTTTAAATATATAAACTCACTATAATTCCATATTGCTTGTGTAATAAAGTATTGTGTACAGTTTCTGGTCCACGCATTAATTTTAATTTCTTTTGCATTTTAAAAGGACGTAAATTTGATGGATATTGCGGGACTTTTTCCATAATTTTAAGTTTATTTTTCTCAGGATATTCAACATCTTAAAAATATACACATTGATATTTGTTATTATATTAATGCAAATAAATTTGTAAAGTTAATAAGAATAAAACTTACTTCGAATCTTAACAGGTGGATTAAATATTTTTAATCCTTTTCTTTGGATAAATATCACAGCGGAATTATTTTCTATTAAAACGAAAGAAAAATATTATAATTTATTACGTTTAAAACATTTGACATAACCTTAAATCATATCGTTTATGCTTTTTGTTACTTACTAGAAAGAAATGATCGTACTGCATTTTTTAATGTTTGCATGATCATAAATTTTATAAACGACTGATTTTTAATTTATAATTAATATTATATAATATAATTCATATAAATTTAAATCTTAAATGGACCAAACAATTGGTACACAACAGTCATATAAGCTCTCGTCTAAAAACCTTCGAATTACAATTCAAAAGTAATGTCGCACGTAGTAATAATTTCATTCATTGTCGAATATTTATCATGTCGCTGATCATATTAGAAATAATTTAATTAAAAAAAAGCATCGTAAATTTTCGAAACGATTAACAAAAAAAAGTGTTCATTGCCCCTTCCCCCTCCCCCATTAAATTATAATTAAATAATTATTAATCATAAATCTGGTAAGAAAATTATAAAACTAAGATAAAAACCACTAGATTTACGAGAATGTTCATTGGTCTTTTAACGCGTAACACGTAATAGTAACAATTGGATTTTATTAACAAATATATTAAACATCTTTCCTTTTTTTTTTCTTTTTTCTCTCTCCTTTTTTTCTTTTTTTTTCTTTTTTTTCGTTATAACGCTCATAATTAAAGAAGGAATCGTCGTTTATTCGCTAATCTTATCGTGATCAATCTGATAATATCCATGTGAAAATCAATTTACGAAATATTTACTTTATCTAGTGAATGTAACTAAAAATAGTATCTATATAGTGATTCAATTGACTCACGTAGCAGCATGACACGAGTTTTGTGGTTCCGGAGCTCAAGCGAGCAATGAAAAGAGTGACAAAACAGAAAGTGAACGAACCGTGTTCTATGAGAGCGTGTGTGATTGCACACAGTGTTATGTCTTGACTTGCTTTATAATCGAGTCTTGTAATTTTTACAAATTTCCGTCAGGAAAATAAATAAACAATAAAGGAGGACGGCCGTGTGATCTGTGTATTGTTGAAAATAGATAAAGCTTTGAGATGGCCGGTGCAATGTTGTTTGAGCGGGCACAAGCTGTATCGATGACAAATCGCAGCGAGGGTATTTCATTACTAAATGAGATCGTATCCGATCCTAATATCGGTTTAGCCGAAGATGACGAAGAAAGCATCAGGGTCAAGGAGCAGGGTATATTACATCTTGGTGAACTTTATAAGAAGGAGGGCAAGGCAAAAGAGTTAGCTGAACTTATCAAAGCAACTAGACCATTTCTTAGTCTCATAAGCAAAGCGAAAGCTGCTAAGCTAGTAAGATCCTTAGTAGATTTCTTCCTGGACTTGGAGGCCGGAATTGGTATCGAGGTAATCATCGATAATTGTTTTATTAATGATAGATAATATTTAGAACATTGTTTTATGTAGTTTGTTTAGGTTACAAATGCTCTTTAAATATAAGCTAAATTCTATTAATTGTGCATTTTTATTGACAATGATATGTTATCATTGTCAATAAATTTTATAAAATTATATGTATATATAAATATATATATATATATATATATATGTATATACATATATGTATATATTGATTATATATACTGATAAGATAATTTCTTTATTTAGGTACAATTGTGCAAAGAATGTATAGAGTGGGCAAAAGAAGAACGTAGGACATTTTTAAGGCAATCATTAGAAGCACGATTAATAGCTCTTTATTTCGATACTGGCATGTTCAGTGAAGCTTTGCAATTGGGTTCTGCTCTTCTAAAAGAACTTAAAAAGTTAGATGACAAACAATTGCTTGTTGAGGTTCAATTATTAGAGAGCAAAACATATCATGCATTAAGTAATTTAGCTAAAGCAAGGGCAGCTCTTACTAGCGCTAGAACCACTGCCAATGCAATTTATTGTCCACCAAAAATGCAGGCTGCTTTGGATCTACAATCTGGAATTTTACATGCTGCTGATGAACGTGATTTTAAAACTGCCTATTCGTACTTTTATGAAGCATTCGAAGGGTAAAATATTATAATTAATATTTATATTAATTATTAAATTTATTATATTATTATAAATTAATAATATAACAATTTGATCTATTCATTGTGTATTATATTGTAGGTATGATAGCGTTGAAAGTCCTAAAGCATTAACGGCATTGAAATATATGTTATTATCCAAGATCATGTTGCGTACACCTGAAGATGTTCAATCTATTATGTCTGGAAAATTAGCTGTCAAATATGCCGGACGTGATTTGGATGCTATGCGTGCTGTTGCTGAAGCCAGTCATCGACGTTCTTTAGCTGACTTTCAAACAGCAGTCAAACAATACCGACAAGAATTAGAGGATGATGTAATTGTGCGTGCTCATTTAGGTTCTCTTTACGATGCTATGTTAGAACAGAATTTGTGTCGTTTGGTTGAACCTTATTCTCGTGTACAGGTACAATATTGTATAAACGATATAAATCTATTTATTAAAAACAATTAACTTTTCTAATCATGATAATTGTACTTTTTAGGTGAGTCATATTTCTTCATGCATATCTTTACCACTTGCACAAGTAGAAAAGAAGTTATCGCAGATGATATTGGATAAAAAATTGAAAGGGGTCCTTGATCAAGGAGAAGGCGTTTTAATTGTATTTGAAGATACACCTCGTGACAAAACATACGAAATTGCGTTAGAAACAATACACAGCATGGGAAAAGTAGTCGACACGCTTTACCAGAAAGCCAAGAAACTTACCTAGCCCTGTTTAACATATATTTATATAAGCAAAGTTTATTATAATTATTCTTATCATCATACTTAGTTTCTGGTCATAAAATACAAATTAATTGTTTCCTTTACATCTAACATAAAGCAGCTGAAGTTATTGCAATACAAATTATTCATTTGCCACTTCATTCTTGCGGATATATTGTAATTAATAATAGTTAAAAATATTTTGTAAGTAATAAATCTGAAATGATTAACTTACATGAGTCCTGATTTATTATCTTACACATTGGTATACTTTGTCATATGAGTACATACAATTTTCAATTGATTTATCATGTTGTTATTTAATTAGAAAATAAACTATTTAACGTGTGAAATGTAAATCATAAATAATAGGTTATTTATTTCATCAGATCCCTTTTTTAATAATAATATAACAATTATCGTTCGGCTCAATTTTTTTTTCACTCCTTTTTTCTTTTTTTTTCTTTTTTTGTTTTTTTTTTTTTTTTGTTTTTTTTTAATACATCTACTTTTTAATATGCTTATTTTTATATATCATTATTTGTATGTATATGTATATATATATGGAATTTCGAATTGTATATTAAAAATTAAATAATTTTTCGTACATTATTCCATTTTCTTTGACTTTAAATATAGAATATGCATCATTTCAGAAATAATAATAACATCCTTTTATATTTTTATCTCTCAGGTCATAAGAACAAAAATTCATTCAAAATTTGCTATATATGTATATATGTATATAAGAACGGCTAGATACTTTTTTGTAAAATTTTATATAATAGAATTTTGTTCTATAATAAGTATATATTTTCATTAAATATTTGTATGTTATATCGAATTGTAAATACAAATGAAAAATTTAACAACTTATCGACGATCAATTTTCAAATCATTAACGGCAAGTAACATTAAAGATTCTCATTTGATATCGGAGTACGTATAGGTAATCTCACTTCCTGTTTGAAGTTGCACGTTTTAACAAAGAAGTAGTGTGATTGTACTTAATAAAGCTTTTTTTTTATAAAACGTATAATGGCGGATGCTACAGCAGAAAAGGTAAATTGTTTATTCGTTTAAGATATTTTATTATCGTCTCTAGAAAATATTAATAGATAAATTGTCGTTATCGTTAATTCTTCAGTACTATTAAATTGTTTAGGTTAAGTCATCTAATTCACCGGCTTTATAAGTCAGAGAACTTTTTCATTCATCATAATGTTTAATCGATAGAATTATTACCGACATATTTAATTCATTTAATCCTTGATCATTCGATGAAACGTTAATTCTTATCTCGAATGTATATGGTTTCAATGTATTTGTAGCTTCATATTCGCATATGTATTTACACAACACGTGAGAATGTATACGTGCGAAGTCTCGCGCGCGCGTGCGCGTGCGAGCGATTTCGCATACATTTGTAGTAATGATCAAACCTTTATGCGATATAAGAAAATGAAAACTTCATTATCAAAGTTACAATAGCTAATTTATATTTTTAAATAGTTGTATATTAATAAAATGATATAATTCTTTATTGTTCTTTAAGTTGATATTTTTTTTCCAGATTGAAACAAATTTTAGATTGAAAAATTTATACTGTTAATAAATATAATTATAATACCTTTGTCAAGAAAATCATTTATAATAATCATAGTATATATACATTAAGATTGCTAGTTTGTAAAAATACGAGTAAATTTGATTTGATTTTTTTCTTTAATAATTATAAGTTTTACTTAGACACAAAATATGTATTAAGTATTAAAATTTGTGTGTTCCATATTCCTTTGTTATTATACATTTATTAGCTATTATATAGGAAGAAAAATAAAGCATTATCTGATATGGCTTTTATATACGCTTGAAGTCTGATATTTATTGACAATTTTTAAACAAATGAAAATTTTATAACCTTTCACTCTTAAATATATTAACAACATGTGAATTTACATTCTAGCTATAAATTTTATAAATTTAAGTTTATACCATATACAAGGATTTTTATGACAATAAGATATTAATAATTTAAATTTTATAATAAATGATTCCAACGCTATTTCAATCAATTTCTAAAAATGAATCAGTATTGTTAAAAGATTCGTTTTCAGAAAAGCAAGATCTTATTAACAATGAGTCAAAAAAGGTTTGCATTAATATCTGTAATAATGATCATATTAATATATAGTTTTATATTATAAATTATTTTTATATGAAATTAAATTTAAGGACAAACAATTTAATTGTAAAAATTAATTTCAAACATATTGTTTTGAATCTGTATTAATTGAATCATAAGCACGCATTTATCCTTTAAGTTTATCTTACAGGTTCAAGAATACAAGGATTCTCTTAAAACTAAGGTAAACCTCTTTTACCCATTGTGTGTAAGTAACTTGATTCGTCTTTTTTTCTCTTTTTCTTTTTCTTTTCTTTTTTTCTTTCTCTCTCTCTTTTTTTTTTTTTTTTGTTTTTATTGAAATACAGAAACATTAATTTTTTTTATTACTTTGATAATCATTTATTGATTACTGTACAATATAAAACGAATCAAGTAATGCCATATGTATAGAATTGGTATAACATCTGTAATATCGAGCATACAATCTTTATGTGTCATTCAGGCAGAACAGCTATTAATAACAGGATTCCCAGAGAAGATCGTAAAATTAAATGAATTATTGGAAACGCCTGGTTTCCGTAATCGCAAATTGACAGATGTTCATCAAGACTTAAATGTGCCCATTCCAGACCCTATAGTTCTTAATCATTCCGAAGATGGACCTATTACGAAAAAAATTAAAATGGACAATAGTGTGGATGAAACTAGCGGAACCAAAGTTATGATACTTCCCAATGGACCAGTACCATGTAATAAACCTTTATGTGAATTAATTCATGTAGTGAAACCATATATCAGACAACTTTTGGAGGATTCTAATCTGGTACGACATAACAATTTTTATTTAATTAATACAAATCAATAATTAAAGTTTAAAATTAATTTTAATAATTATAACGTTGTTAAATTTTTAGTTAAAAATGTGGATTTCTTTTTTGATTCCAAAAATTGAAGATGGTAATAATTTTGGTGTATCAATTCAGGAAGATACGCTCGCAGAAATACAATCTGTAGAGAGTGAGGCCGCTGCATTCTTTGATCAAATCTCTAGGTTTGTTTTAATATATTCTATGTCCTTATAATTTATATAAGAACTGGGTATATCTTTTATCTTTTTTTTCTTTCTTTTTTCCTTTTTTTTTCTTTTTTTTTTCTTTTTTTCTTTTCTTTTTTTTTTTTTTTTTTTTTTTTTTTCTATTCCCTCAGGTATTTTATCTCTCGAGGAAAAATCGTTAGTAAAGTTGCAAAATATCCACACATCATTGATTATAGAAGAGCCATTCAAGAATTAGATGAAAAAGAATATGTGAGTTTGTGGCTTGTAATGTGTGAAGTCCGCAATCGCTACTGTTCATTACATGATCTCGTTATCAAAAACTTGGAAAAGATAAAAAAACCACGCTCTTCCAATGCGCAATCTCTCTACTAAACATATGAGTATTTCCTGTATATGTGTACAGGATGGTCGAAGTGCAAAAATAATCGCATTAAAGGAGCGTGCCTAAAACTTTATGATAGGAGAGAATAAAGCTCAACCAACCATTGCCATCCGCTCTACCATATTAGATATTGACTCTAATGCCTTGACATTAGTCCATCATTCTTTCGACCAATTACAGTACTATGGATTAACCACATAGTTGCCTCACACATATTACACGGAGAATATGGTTTTAGCTTATTTATATGCAGAAAGGTTGATGTAGCTGAGATTATTGTAAACAGTAATAAGAAAGAGCATCGAAACCTAATATTGTTCTATACTTTCTTAACGTTCATGTTGGGGTTGTATGGTTCTATATTCAGATCATTGTTAAAGTGCTCCAATATACTTATCACCGATTTTACAGGATTTAGGAATTTCATTTGATCTGTTTTTTCTTTTTTTTTTTTTTTTTTTGATTCATTATATAAAGTTTATCGGTGAATTAAATGATATAATAAATTTGTACAATAGTATAGAAAAATTCAAACATTTTTATGAGAAAATATCTTAAAGGTCATATTGTATTTAATTTAGAATTATCTCTAAACGTATGATCTGTAATTTTACATTAATAAAAATATCAAAAATATGAAACGAAGCGTGATGTAAAAAGAAAACAAAAACAAAAAGATAAAATGAACTTTCTTAATCATCGGTGATATTCATTTATAACTGTATAAAGTAGAATATGGAATAAATATGCGCAATTATATGATTAGTGTGTCATACACTATTATTAATTCAGTATTTACACTTATTATCATGAATGCAACTTTTGCCTTTATTGCAAGTATTTTTTACATTAATTGAGGCGTAATGATGGATGATATGGCAAGATTAAAAAGATTTTCCCAATGTCTTAATAAATGATACATGAAATGTCATATATCATTGATCTACAATGAGTTAATTTAAACTTGTGAATGTATTAAAAGCGACACAACCAGATTATTTAAATAAAAATTTCTTCAGTAAATAATACAGTTTCCTTAGCCGTGGTATATAAAGTTTAATTAATTACTGGTTCTTTTTTTTTTCTTTTTTTTTTTTTTTATTTTATCTTATTTTCTTCAGCATTTTCTTCTTCTCTGTATATGAAGAAATGATAAGTTAAAAAAGGAAACATACAAACGTTATTTACATTTTACTGAGATTGTAAATAATATATTATCTTGTACACATAATTGAATATTTTGGAATGACAAAAAGACGCTTTGTACGCTCCTTGAGGGAAAAAAACAAACAAAACAAAACAAAAGAAAAATATGTATACATCATTGTAAAACATTTTGTGTCTTTTGGAAAGGACAGTCCAATTGATGTATCAAGAATTTAACGTAGTATTCATTATATTTTTTGTCACAATGCATCTTATATCATTCATGATTTGTTTTGCTTATATTACTGATTAACTATTCTGGAATAAACAATTATTCCAATAATGAAGAACTTAAAAAAAAAAAAAAAAGAAAAAAATTATGTATTTTGTATCAATCCTTGATCAGTTACAAGCATTGTAGTAGTTATTAAATTTTTAAATTGTCGAGATAATATTAATAAAATAAAACTTGACATTCAATATTTGATACAATTTCATTTCAATGATATTATAAGTTAAATAATATAAAGCTCGTTTCTTTTGCCTCTCGACATTCTTTTTGCATTCATTTTAATTATTCCTCTGCACGTTGGTTTTTCTCTTTTTCTTTTCTTTCTTCTTTTTTTTTTTTTCATTTTTTTTTTCTTTTCCAAATATTTACTCAAAAAGTGTACCAGCGAATATATTAAGATTCTCTGCTTCTGTTTTTACCAAAAGAAATATTACTAAATCTTAATTTTTGATTGAATGTTTTACGAAAATATTGATATTTATTATGTCAGTTAATAAACATTTTATTGGAAAATGACGTATCTTGATAAATCTTGATAATGTTGGGTTGTAATTTAATAATGATCTTTAAATGTTATTTAAATCGATCCATTGTTAAAAAAAAAAATTTGAATCGGTCGGTATTACAGAACGTACTTTTAATTAATTGTGTAACGATTGCACTATATTGTTTCTAATTTCATTTTATATAATTTTCTATGTCATATTAATGCACAACAAATATTATACCTTGTATATATATACACACGTTTATTTTTATAAAATTTTATAGGCAGATATTAAATATTTTGATTTCTTTTTTATAAACATCCTTTTTATAAATATTCGTTTGGTTATATAGTAAAAAAAACAAATTGTATTTCTTTTTTACTATAAAACTTCATATTGTAAGTTACTATTTGTGTTTATTGTCTTGACGAATAATAATAATAATAATAATAATAATAATAATAATAATAAAAAAATAAATAAATAAAAAACAAAACAAAAACAAAACATAAATTAGTCACTAAGGTAGTAAGTTGCATTGTAACAAATAGAAAAAGAAGAAAAAGAAAATGATTACGTACTTATCATGTAATTTTTCATAAAATAATTAAAGTTCAATATATAGTAATATTTGAAATCATTGTTTACATTTTAAATGCCCTTCAAAAATAAAACAAATAACAATTATTTAATGAAAAAAGATATAGAGCGTTATTTTTTTCTTTTTTTTTTTTTTTTTTTCTTCATATCTTAAGAGAATTATGATAATAATTCATAATTATGATAAATTTATCATTAAAAATTGTCACGTAAGCGAAATAAGAATAGTATCGTTATTATTTTTCATGATTTTTATTAATTTTTTTTTTTTTTATTTTTTTTTATTATTTGAAATTTGTGTAGGTGGCGCTTCACGAAGAACAATGTAAATTTCAATTTTACTGGTCCAAATTTGGTGTAAATGTTAGGTTGCATATAAATTACCATTCGTTGATTGGTGTACATTTTTGAGCCGCATGCGCTCTCTGTGAAAGTGGACATATTTTGACAGTTTCAAAATGGTTTAATGTAAGAACGTGTGTATAAATTATTTTTATAATTATGGAAAAATACGAAGTTTTAGGACAAGTTGGTGAAGGTTCTTTTGGACAGGTGTACAAAGCGAAAAAACGTTCGGACGGTGAAATTGTGGCCTTCAAAGTTATTAGGAAAGTAAGTGAAGGATTTCTATGGTCATTGGTAGTTTATAAATAACATTTATCCTTTATTTAATTACTGTGCGAATATATTTTTCTTTTTTTTTTTTTTTTTTTCCTTCTTTTATTTTCTACAGCGTGGTAGATCATTCAAAGAACTTAAAAGTTTACGTCAAGAATGTGAGATTCAACGTCATTTGCATCATCCTAATATTGTTCAAATGTTAGATTCTTTTGAAACCGAAAATGAGGTATGTTCGAGCATATCAATGGAAAAATATTTTCATTTAATCCTCTAATTTATAATAAATATTTATTATAGATTGTTGTTGTAACGGAATATGCTGATAAAGAATTATATGAAATTTTGGGTAAAGCTGGCCATCTTTCAGAAGAAAGAGCACAAGTTATAGCTTGTGATTTGGTTTCTGCACTTTATTATCTCCATTCGAACAGAGTATTACATAGGTTTGTGTTTTTGTTATTTTATTATTTTATCAGTAAAAATTTGATTTCTTTTTCTCATTGGTACAGGGACCTTAAACCACAAAATGTACTTTTAGAGGCAAATGGAGTAGCCAAATTATGCGATTTTGGTTTTGCACGTAGTATGAGTACTGGAACACATGTACTTACTTCTATTAAAGGTACTCCTTTATATATGGCTCCAGAGCTCATACAAGAACGTCCTTATGATCATAATGTAGATTTATGGTATGTAATTTCACATTAAATTTCTTAGTTCTTTTTTAATTCTATTAGATATAGACATGACATATGTTACAGGTCATTAGGTTGTATAGTTTATGAATTAGTTGTCGGTTCACCACCATTTCAAACAACTTCTATTTTACATTTGGTTAGATTGATACGTTTTGAAGCGGTTAAGTGGCCAGATTTTATTTCACCAAATTGCAAGAGTTTCTTACAGGTATGCTATTATATTGATTCTCACAATTATAGATATTTATGAACTTTCACATTGACAATGGTTTTGTTAACATTTTCTTTTTTTTTCTTTCTTTGGAAGGGTTTGTTGCAAAAGGATCCTTCTCAACGTTTGACCTGGCCTGCCCTATTAGAACATCCATTCGTTAAGGATAGAATCATCATAGTAGGTGGAACAGTACCTACACCCTTTACAACACCATTATCAGCTAGTCAAGCTAGAGCTAAACAACAACAATTGCAAAATTTATCAATGAGATCTACCAATCAATCAAAGTAATATATCGGGTACAATAATGATATTTATTTATTTATGCAATAGTAATTAGAATTATTTAAATATTATCGAATTTAAATTCTTTTAGAGTTCTCGAGAAAGCTGTTGAGAAAGTACAATGTCAAGAGAGAAAACTTCGAGAACAAAGACAAAGGACATGTATTTCACAACCACGTTATCCAATGTTTCATGCCTATTGTCAGCATGGCCTGAATCATTGTCAGATACTTCGACGTAGCGAACCAAGTGGTACAGATTCGAGTGCTAGTATCGACGTACTATTGGGAAATCTTAGTTTGCGTGCATCGTTAAGAAGCGATCTACTTGCTGCTGATCATGCATTGTGTCAAAGCGATTGTCCTAACACGAATAACGAACAAACATTTCCAATAATAAATAATAATTCTAAATTGATCTATACGAAAACAAATGATGAAGGACAAAAGAAAACTAACGAATCCGAAGGTTTTATTAATAAAAATGCTAAAGGTGATGGATTAAATGTTGCACAACAAACGGAAAGATCGTCCGAAATGGAACAAATTTCGGGCAATGGCGATTGCAAACAAACGTGTTTGAGTAAAGATTATGAATTAGAATTTGGAAAGGAAAATCTGATAGATAAACACGTTAGATTGCCAGATTGGAATCCAAGAGCCGTTGAAAGGCCAATAGAAAATGAAGAATGGGTCGCGTTTTTACAAAGATCTATGGAGGAAGTAATGGAGGGTGAAGTTGTTTCTTTATTGCAACAAAATTGTGTTTCCGTTTTCGTATCGCCATTAAGAAATCAAGGAGCTGGTTGTCGTGTCGTCGAATACGTTGCTTGTCTATTATCTTTACCATTTGTTATATCAGTCTCGCGAGAAAATCTTGAAAGCATTGAACGCGTTTATTTGGACGTTCGAGTGGTACCAAATCTTGTATATGCAATAAAATTACTTATGTCAGAACGATCTGAAGGAGAGACCGTTGCGACAGGTTCTGCTGGTATCACCAGATCAGCATCTACGTTATCAGCGGATGAATTACAAGCTTTGGAATGTACGATGCTTTTACTCTGTAGATTGGTTTACGTTCAAGAACAATTTTTAACTCAATTTTGTGATGCCGTTTATATTGTCAATGGAATGCCATTGTTACAACAATTATTAACTTTGGAAAAAAGAAAGGCACGAGTTGTGGCAGATTTAATAGCCATATTGAACAATATTTTACGTTCTCAACCTGAGAATGCCGAGCTAGTAGAAAAAGTTGTTCTCCATTCGAAAACTCATGGTATATGGATTTGATAAGCTTTACTTAATTATTTATTTTTTTCTCCTTTATTTTTAAATTTTGTGATACACGTTATATATATATATATATATATATATATATATATATATATATATATATTATTTTTACTTTTCTTCGTTCCAGGAGGTACAGTCGAACAATTTGGTAAACTTCTTGGACATCGGCAAGGTGTAT
Source organism: Vespa crabro (assembly GCF_910589235.1). Taxonomy (NCBI): domain Eukaryota; kingdom Metazoa; phylum Arthropoda; class Insecta; order Hymenoptera; family Vespidae; genus Vespa; species Vespa crabro. The sequence goes on along the minus strand of NC_060978.1, from coordinate 833,528 downwards.
TGAGAGCTAGAACGTGCATACTGATTAGACTTTTAGGAAGATTTTGTTGCAGAGCATTGCAACAAGTTTGGGGTAGATCTTTGAGAAATCTTATTGAAAATTTATTGCTCGACGAGGAAGAAAACGTTAGAAACGTAAGTAAATTGATATTATCCATTTCTTTTCTTTTTTTTTTTTTTTTTTTTTTACGAGAATATAACATATATGTAAGAGATTTATATTCGTTTTAGTCTGCCGAAGACGCGGTCGGAGAACTTAAACAATTAACGTACTATAATCAATTGAGTCCGGCTGGTTGATGAACAGGGATTAATTTAAGGGAATTAATCGTTATAAAATGGGGCCAAACGTATCAATAATTAAAATCAATTATAAGTTGTAAAGAGATTTTATAATATCATCAAAAGAAAATATATAAAATATTTTCATGTAAAGCTACGTTATGTAATTTCGATATAAATTTATAATACTTAAACGTTCTTCTAGTTCTCAATGAAATTCACTATTTCTACGGGATAGGGAATTTTTTATAAGATCGGATTTTTTTTTTTTTTTTTTTTTTAATTATATATAAGATTTATATATCCTACGTTGATTTAATTAAACTGTATTTTCTTTCTTTCTATTTTTTCTTCTTTTTCTTTTTCCTTTTCTTTCTACATCGAGTCCATTCCCAATAAATAGCTCATATTTTATTTAGAAACTGTTAAGATTAAATATATTTCTTTTAATCCAATGTCCAGATAAAAGAATGATCTTCCTCTGATTCGCTAGTAATATTTTCCTCTGTCTCACGGTTGTCACATTCGTCTCTGTACATAGCCTGTAATTTCGACACGTCGATTTTACTGAGCCCGTTACGCTGTCCGATTTTTGCATCTTCGACCTGTTAACGAACGAAGTTAATAAATCATCGATCGATTAATCATTGATCTAACCGATCCTTAAGTCGATGAAAAATCTTTTCAGTTTCTTTTTTATAATACCTTAGGTGTAATAGTTTCTTGGCCGTTCGCGGAGAAGGCATGCGCACTATAATGCATCACGCTGGAATAATCATAAGGGTAACCAAAGTCCGTGACGGTATCTTGATCATATTTCTTGAAATTGTGTTCTTTTCCTGTATAAAAAAAAAAAGAAAAAAAATAAAAAAGAAAAAAAGAAAAAAAATAAAAAAATAAACAAAAATAATTATCACATTAATACATCACGAGAACGACAAAAATTTGATAGAAAGGAAGAGAAAATCGCATAACGTTATCGCGCAAAAGTAAAAGTAAAAATAAAAAGAAAAAAAAAAAAAAAGAAAAAAGAAGAGGAAGAATAAAGAAAAAAAGAAAAAAACATAGGACCATTGTTCGAAATAGAAAACGTACCCGGTTTTATGTTGTCCCAGTGTATTACGACCCATTCGTCACGGTTAGCGGCACTCTGTTGGTGATAAAATCCCAGTGCATGCATCAGCTCGTGAACGACGACACCGTGCCGTACGCATCCGCCAACTTGCAAGTTTAATACCTGTCCCTTTCCATGACGGCCTACCATGGACCAACATCCGGATCTATTACCCTGTATTCGTACGTAATCGGTATCGGATTCTTTGTACGGACGGAAACGTAAGCAGGTCTTGTTATGATACTCCTTTATGCCACTTTTTATCACCTTGATATCCGAACGATCTGATGAAATAAAGGGATTGTCGTGGAATATTGTAACAAAACGAAATATTCATTATCGAATAATATAACGATTTGTTTGTTTGTTTGTTCGTTCGTTCGTTTGTTTTTTTGTTTGTTTGTTTTTTTCTTTAAATTTTTCTTACCGAAATCTTCCTCCTCGATATAATATGGGATTATGCCGTTGGGCCAACGTGTCGCAGTATCCAAAATACCATTTCTACCGCTTATTTTATTATTTGGAGAAAGCATTATGTCACCTTGGTAAAGACCACTCAGTTCCCAAATATTTTCCGGATCTTCCGGTTTCCATGAATTGATTCGTCTTGCTGCAAAGAAAAAAAAAAAAAAGAAATAGGGAAACTGTCGTTCACGTTCCAATTCGCAAAGAAAAATGTAAATGGGTTTCTATTTTTTTTTTCTTTTTTTATTTATTTATTTATTTATTTTTTCTTCTTTTTCTATTTTTCCTTACCGATTTCTTCGTGATTGTATCCAACCTCGAAGTTTCCTTGATTTCTCGGTTCCGGTGGTATTGGATGTCCGTGAGATCCTCGATGACTTTTCGATGGCAGTCCAATGACCGTAGCAACGATCATCGAAAATATTAATACCTCTCGTATAGAAGCCATCGCTATGACGATCCTCGGTAAACTGACGATGATTATTTTTGAAAACAATCCTTTTATATACAACGAGAATGATTCTTATTTTAATGTTCCAGTACTGCGGAAGGACTTCCGGATAAATGATATGTAAAACACTAGTTCTATCTTTCAAAGCTTCGTACGTCTGAATAACAATGCTTTTGAATAATACGCTTATGGAGTAACTGAAAAGATAATCGATCGGTATGTATGTTATAGTAGATCGGTTGTTATGTAATAGATTTTATCATTTCGAATATACGAGATTATACGTATACATATATATATATATATAATCGTGTGCGTGTGTATATGTTTATGTATGTATATATATTAATCTTATTTTTTTTTTTTTTCAAATAACGAATTGTAATCGATGTCTATTAATTTAATTTTATCGCGTTTAAATGTAATCAGAATTTTATCAGAATAAAATCAACTAGGTCTCCTCGTTTCGTTGGTTTTTCTAAGTAATTAACCAAACATAAAAGTATATGTATGTATAGATATATATATATATATATATATATAGGTATGTTATCTATACATGTATATGTACATTGTAAAAGAACATATTGTACACGTTTCTATGGTTGAAAACGTGAAAACGCGTGAAAGGGCACCGTGGGTCCGTTCGTTTGACTCGCATACGAACGAACGGCCAACTTCGACATAGTTTATTTGGGTCGAAAATTATACGATAAGGGGGAATGCGAGCTGAATTTAAATTCCGCGCTTTATCGTCTTCCTCGAGGCCCCAAGACCTCGACTTATCGAGTACCTACGAGCTGCCTTTAAAAATATCCTTTCCAACGAACGAACTTACGAGCGAATTTAATGTTTTCAATGTAGAATAGGATGCACTCTCGACCGACGAAACAGAGAGAATATATTGAAGAGAAAGAGAGAGAGAGAGAGAGAAAGAGAGAGTAGATATTTTTTTAATGACATCAAACCTTTTCGTAAAGCAAAAAAAAAAAAGAAAAAAAAATAAGATACGATATCTCTCGACGTGTCAGATACGATGTCAGAATCGATCATTCCTGTTCTATGATCTCTTCGAATTGGTGCTGGTCGTTGAATTTAAAATAGAAACAGATAAAGTATATTTGAATAAATCTTTCTGCTTTTATCGATAAAAAAAAAAAAAAAAAAAAAAAAAAAATGTGCTTCATGTTAGATATATCTCTCTCTTTCTTTTCTAAACGATCGATCGAACGTTTAATCAGTGTGGATAAAAAAAAAGAAAAAGGACAAAAAGGCCACCACCGTAGTCACATTGTGTGTAGGTAGAACCTGGTTGTAAGAAGGAGGAGGCGCCCGATCGAATCTCCGGCATCCCGAGTGCTCGAGGCGAACACTCGGATGTGGGTCAGAATGATTCGGTAGCCGGCCGCGTAATTCAGTACATCGGTATATTATCTTCTTCATCGTTTCGTGCGCCTTTCCCTCTGGGCCTCCGAGAGCGGGCCTCCGAGAGCGGGGCCTCTTCCTCCTCCTCCTCCTCCTCCTCCTTCTCCTCCTCCTCCTCCTCCTCCTCTTTCCTCCCTCCCTCCTTTCTTCCTCGGCGATCCGTGGTTGTACCCCCGCGTAGTTCTCCTTCATGTGACTCTTTGCCACGTCCCGAACGAAGCCACGTCCCGGGGCCCACGTTCGAGAGGAAGGCGAGAGAAAAAGGCGTGCAATTATAATCGCGTGAAATTAACGGTAGCGATTACGTGCCTCCTCTACCAAAGTTCTTGCCGACCCACAAAATATCAGAGACCGTAATCATTACTCTCATGGAGAATAATCGACTTCCGCTTCGCGAGAGATATCAATACCTATGATTAATCCCATAGTGTTTCTATGGTCTACAATCAAACATATATTTTCGATAATCTAAGATCGAAATTATTATATATATATATATATATATGTTAAGTTATGTTATAGGCTAGACATACGTACACATACACACACACACATACATACATGTATATATATATATATATCCCATTTATGTACATATATGTATCTATTAAAATGATAACTCCCGTAACGCGATATTTAAATATCGATTATCTTAAAATCCGTTCTCGCTCGATATTTTGATTAAAGAAATTTCGGATCAAACGTAATGATAGAATGTCTCCTGTACGAGTCGTTTTATGAACGAATGGTGATTAGTTCTTTTTTCTTTCTTCTTCTTTCCTTTTTTTTTTTTTGTTTTTTCTTTTTTTAGCAGAAAAGGAAAGGAAAAGAAATAGGAAAAAAAGAAGAAAAAAAAAAAAGAAAAGAAGACCAGATATAGTTGGCTCGCGTATATAGTCGCGAGCCGAAAATCTTCGAAGGCAGAAAATTGAAGGCAAGGCCAACGACCGAGGCGTTCCAGATTCGGGTAGGAACGCGCTCCTCGTAGCCTAAATTCTAACCGGACTTCTTGGAACCTCTACCGAACAAGAATGACTCTTTCACGTTCGCTACGGGGAGTTTGACTTTTACGAGTATCTAACGAAGAAAACGCCTTTACTTCTTTCTCTCTCTCCCTCTCTCTCCCTCTCTTTCCCTTTCTTTTTTCTATCCCTTCTTCTTTTACTCTTCTCTCTTCGCCCTTCTTTCACCAATCCGATCGATCCACCTGCGAAAGTCTCTTCCCCATCCTACTCTAATTTTGATCATCTCCCGGTGATAAAATAACAAGTCTTTACCAATGATACTTCTCGAATTGGTGAAGTCAAACCTGGCCTGTCAAGATCAACGCTTTACGATGGCAACATGAATTCTTGGACTCGCGACAGCTCGGCGCCAAAAGATCGCTATAATTTGCGGTGAAATTGCGATTGGATCGGTCGTAAATTTCATTGGATGCACGCAACGAGAGGAGGGTGGGAGGGGTGGTGCGAGGGGAGAAAAGGAGAAAAAGATTAAGAAGGAAAAAGAGGAGGAGGAGGAGGAGGAGGAGGAGGGAGGGGAAGGGATCAGAATGAGGCGCGTTTTAAACAAGCGTATTGACACGCGTATCCGCAAGAGGGATTTTCTTTTTTTTTTTTTTATTTTTTTGTATTTTTTTTTTTTTTTTTTTTTGTCAATAAATTCAAAGAGAACGCTAATTTTAACGATCCACGGTATCTGATCTTTTTTTTCTGCTCGAAACGTTTTGCGTCTTCAAACGTAGTTTAATTTTGCTTACAACGTGTTGAGGTAACCGATGATACGCCGTCGTGATAAGGACGTCGATAATTATTAATGATCGATCCCCCTTCGCGGAATCGCGTTGGCCGATGTGCACGTGCCGCTTCATATGGCGGGTCAACGATCCATCTTATTAAAAAGTTCCAAATCTCATTCTTATCTTTTCGTGAAAAGAGTATTTGATAGGAGAGTTCGTTAACGTTCCTTACTCTTTGATTAATCTTTTTCTAATACTAAGAGAGCGTAAAGTCCAAATATCTTTTTCATTCTGATCTTAATCATTGATACATCATAGAGTTAAGTGAGAAAGTTAAAAGTTATTGAAAAAAAGAGAAAAACAAAAAGAAAAAGAACAAAAAGAAAAAAAAAAGAAAAAGAGAGAGAAAAAAAAAAGGAATAGAAAATTTCATTTCATTTCATTTATTTGAGAAAATTTCTTTTTACTTCATAATTATTTTCAAAGCGTCTCATGCATTCGCTTGTATTATTTTTCTTATTAAAATTTAATCCAATAATATACGATAAGTACATATAAATGGAATAGTTACTTCATTACTTGCTACTTATTTATTTTCAATTTAAAAATATTTGTTAACAATATTTTGATTTTCGATTTAATTTGCGATTAAAAATTTTCATTTTTAAATACTGTTTGGCACGTTGTATCGCCGACAGATGTTTAACCGCTATTATGTAGACGTACTTACGTACATACTACACGTATACCAAACCCCACCTTTAAACGTAGGGAAGTATTTTCGGTGAAGTTTCACTTGCGCCATGTATATAGGTATTTACGTTTATCCCATCGCTTCGCTTCTTTTCTTCTTTTTTCTCTTGCTTTTTTTCTTTTTCTTCTTTTTTTTTCCAGTTTTTTTTTCTTTTTCTTTTTTGCGAAAGTTTCAAACCTATCATATTACCCGAACGCGCAAATCGATCGCGACGCATGGCATCTTACGAGTTTCGTATTCTTAATCTTTTAGATCCTATAAGCGTATTAAATCGCTTCGCACTTTCGGTTACGTATATGTGTCGCTTGTAAAAAGAAAAGAAGAAAAAAGGGGGAAAAAAAAAGAGAGAGAAAAAAAAAAAGAACGGCGTTAACTCGAACTTCGAAATTATTATTATTAAATTTTATTTACTTGCGGTCTAACGATTAACGTCAAAATAATGTTATATGTCATTCAAAGTGTTAATAAATAACGAATATGAAAACGATCCTTTATATCAGGTCTCTCGCGAAATTGAAAAATTAAAAAAAAAAAAGAAAGAGAGAGAGAGAGAGAGAGAGAGAGAGAGAGAGAGAGAGAAAGAGCAGGATGCATAGTTCTCCTTGCGTAGGAGTTTTATATGTCGCTTTATATCCGTGACTGAATCTAGTTCCGTGCCCATTTCTAAACGATTATGGTCGTTTCAACGTCAAGGAATAATAAAATTTATCATCGTAGCGTAACAATTATTAAAACTCAAAGTAGGCAGATATTTGTTTATATTTTCGTTTGTTTTCTTTTTTTCTTTTTTTTTTTTTTTTTTTTTATTAGTATCGAATACAAAAAAAAGATAGAGAGAGAGAGAGAGAGAGAGAGAAAAAGAAAAAAGAAGGAAAGGGGGAGGAAAAAAGAAACAAAAGAATAAGAGAAGAAAAAAAGGAAAGAAAAAAGGAAAGGAAAAGAAAGAAAGAAAGAAAAAAAAAACCATTAACATTCCTTCGAAACGTCGACCTAAAATTCGTAAAAATATATTCATATGCATTATGCATGTAAAATCTTGTTCCTCTTGGCGTTCTTCGTTCTCGTCATCGACCGATACGATTTCGGGGCCTATAGTTAGTATAGGTACCATACGAATGGTACACACATAAAGGTGGAAGGTGAGTTCGAGAAGCATGCTCAGAGAGAAGCATGTTTCGAAGTGCGATATTGCGACGGAGATATTTTTAGCTGCACAACAGTTAACCTCTTTATCCTGCTTTACGATCCTCGAAGCGCGAGCGTCACTCCTGCTGGTACGATCTTCTTTATTTCATTCGACTTTACAAACTTTAAACAGATAGTAAGTAAAATCGATTCATCCAAACGATCTGAGAGAGAGAGAGAGAGAGAGAGAGAGAGAGAGAGAGAGAGAGAAATTTGTAAATTACCAAAAGAATTTTCTTTTATTTTTTTATATATAAATATATATACATATATATACACATGTAATTTCAACGTGTCTCTTTTAACAATACAACGAAACTAATCAATTAATCATAATCAATGTTCATTGTTATAATATCTGGTGTCTGTCAAAGAAGAAGACGAAGAAGAAGACGAAGACGAAGAAGAAGAAGAAGAAGCGGAAGAAGAAGAAGAAAGAAAGAAAGAAAAGAAAAGAAAAGGAAAGAAAAGAAAAAATAAAAAATTCTCGAGTTTTCGAATCCTCGTACTTTCACGTACGAGACTGACTGTTGATAGGCTCGATTTTTTTTTTCTTTTTCTTTCTTTCTGTTTTTGTCTTTTTGCTTTTTTTCCTTTTTTTTTTTTGCCAAGAATACGCACACCGAATGGATCCCTCATGGAGATCCTCAAGGAAAAGAGGCAGCGTGAGGTAGAGGTAGAGTGCCATAAAGGATCTCTCGTAGCGGCTGTCCGTATACCTCCGGTAAGCGTCCAAGTCCCTCGTGAACCACTGACCCACTGGGACCACTCCGGACCATTGGGACCAACTCGAGGATGTATTTCGGTAGTGAGTAAACTCAGCGAACGGCGACGGACGTTCTCGGTTCATTGACCCTTTCCTTTCCCTGTCTCTCTCTCTCTCTCTCTCTCTCTCCCTTCTCTTCATTCTCGGCAGTGGCGCCCACGGCTTTCAAACGGTCGTCGTCGTTCTTGCGTATTCATCGATAAACACGCGAGCTGATATACAACCTCATGAAAAGTGCCGAGGGTTTATGATTACCAACTATTAATCCGATTTATATTCTCTTATTAATTATTATCTAGATCGATTATTATCCACGAAGAAATACATTTTTGGAAGTACGAAGTGAAAGAAAGAGAGAGAGAGAGAGAGAGGGAGGGAGGGAGGGAGGGAATTTGGTATTTACGAGGTAAGAAATCGCGAATATGGTTTAGCATAAAAATCTTGTTTTACCCGAAAATATTTGTACAATTAAAAGCATTCCTCTCGTTCGTACAGACAAGAGGTACTTTCTTCGAAGAATCTTCCTATATTGATCCTTGGTAAACAATATATTAATAAGAGAAATAACAAGGAAGCTCGTACTTCGGAAAATATATATCGAGCTTTAGAAAAGGTGATCACGTATGGCATTTTTCAAGAATCCTTAAGGATTGAGAACGATCTACGAGTTTAGGATTAATCCGAAAGGTTGATCGATAGAAGGAGGAAGCATGGAAGGAAGGTTGAAGGTTGCCGCGTTGTCCGAGCACGTGGCCGATGGGCCGTTATCTAGCGGGCCCGTGTACGAGGCCCTCCGCTTTGTAGAACGACATGATCATTGGTCGGTCCTACGGCATTAAGTTTCCCTCTCTCTTTCGCTCTTTCTCTCTTCTTCTTCTTCTTTTTCTTCTTCTTCTTCGTTTTCTTCTTCTTCTTCGCTTCAGGAGGGAATAGCACGCCTTCGCCACTCGGTCATACACCTGTGAGAGTGAAAGTGTCCTCCGTGCCCCCCTTCCCCTCCTCCACCATCACCATCACCACCACCACCATCACCACCACCATCTCGCAGTACCACCACCGACGTCTTTCTTCGACTCGAGCCAATGTCTCCTCGCCTGTCCTACGAGAGTTGCCCATCCTCAGGCCCCAAGCCTCGAGAGCCCAAGAACCATCGGTCCCAGCTTACCAATCGGTCACAGCCCAATCAACAATCGTATTACTTATAATCGAACCCTTGATTTTCAATCCTCCGATTTCTTCTATATTCTATTATTAACGTATTTACATATTACCGTAGTATTTACTTATGTTACGTCGAATTTATTTTAACAATTTTTTCTACATTTTTTCTCCTGTCTTTTCTTTTTCTTTTTTCTTTTTTTTTTTTTATTTTTTCTTTTTTTTCTTTCCTCTTCGAACGCATAATTTCGTCGACATACATATGTATATTGATACTTAATCGCGACTATAACTGAGGCAATAAGATTTATGATTAAAAAAAAAAAAAAAAAAAAAAAAGAGAGAAAAAAAAAGTAAAAGAAAAAAGAAAAGGAACAGCACTCAACAGAACGCTTTATTCCGTTTTATTCATATTTGTTTTCTTACGAAAAAAATAATGATGAATGTTAGACAGACATTAGTTATCGATTATTGAATAGCTTTCTTATCGATCGTAAGGATCGACGTTGATATTTAAACTTTTCCATTTCTTATACATACCTAAACGTAAGATTATTCCTTCGATTATATTATTCGTGATAATAATTACGACAAACCCATTACGTAATGTCATTCGGTAAAAGAGAAATCCACGTAAATAAATTCTCGTTAAAGATTTTTCGTCAACTCGCTGAACTATATAACTATAACAAGACCGTAGGCTCGTACATACTTTAACTTCAACTTCCGCGCGGTAACGACTCTTTGTTAATACCTAATAAGTAATCACGAAGTGAAAACAACCAGACGCTCCTTCCTGTCCTAACTTTTCTCTTAACCTTTAGTGTCAATCTTAGTTATGAACTTGGAGGTGCTAGGTCAAAGTAGAAACAAGAATTGACGGACGACGTGACTTCCGTTGAGCACAGGGCTATTTTCGATCGTTTCAAAATCGACTTTGTTGAGTTTTTTAACGATAGAAAGAAAGAAAGAGACAGACAGAGAGAGAGAGAGAGAGTGAGAGAAAGAGAGAGAGAGGGAGGGAGAGAGGGAGATAGAGAGAGGGAGATAGAGAGAGGGAGAACATTTTCCCATCTTTTTTTTATCCTTTTACGTATGTATGTACATATGTACATACACGAAAGAAGAGAAAGAGTCTCGCGAAGAGTCGAGGAGCCTTCTTTGGACTCTTTTTTTTTTCTTCTTTTCTTTTCCTTCTTTTTTTTTTTTTTTCTTGGTTCCTCAGGAGCGGGGTCACTTCGCTAACGGCGTTCGACGGGTCTCGTAGCAGAGGCTACATTATTTATGCTGCGACATAAATCTTCTGGCTTCTCCTCTTCTCTTGGAGAGTGTCATGTCAATAACACGATTCTTACGTTTGCCAAGGAGCAACCAGAACGGATCAAGATGAATAAAAAAAAAAAAAAAAAAGAGCTTTTTCGAGATAGCAAGTTCGAGAATTCGTTTGATTTATTTTTCATAAATCAATTGTTCGTTACGTTTTTTATATCTTTTTTTTTTTTATTTTTTTCTTCTTTCTCTTTTTTTTTTGTTTTTTTTAGACTCGTCATTTACAAGAACTTCATCATCGATACTACGATACTTTTCAATTTACTCGGGGTAGATTAAATCGATTAATTTAAAAGATATTATTCTACGAATACGAACAATATTAATATAAGACAGAGAGAGAGAGAGAGAGAGAGAGAGAGAGAGAGAGAGAGAGAGAGAAAGAGAGATAATGAAATAAACGAATAATTTGTACAAATTAAATGATACGAGAAGAAACGACGAAATGGCCAGGGGATAAAGAATATAACCTTTGGCTGATCATTCATTATCATAAATTCGCATTAGAAATTTCGTTAATAGACAATATCGCGAGTCTTGCATGCTGATGAATCGGGAAAGCTTCAACTTTCGAGTACGTCGACCTCGGAGTATACGACTAAACGTCTGTCGTCCCTTCTATATAGATCTCACAAATGATTTTGATCGATTCCTTATATACCGTGCATTAGATCATTTAACACTTTCAATTTTACAATCTCAATTATTTTTTATTATCGTTTACGTTTTATTCGTATTTTCGAATAAATCATATTGAAAGAAAGATTTAATAAAGAAATAAATAAATAAAAAAATAAATAAATAACAAGAAAAAAGGAAGAAAAATTGAATAGACATCAAAATCGATTCTTTTCATTTCTTGATATCTTATTGATAATGATACTCGTACATCGATACACGAAACAACTTTCCACTTTCTTTTCCATACTTTTCGATTCTTTTCACTTCCTGATATCGTCACGATAATAAAACTTGTAAGTACTCCGATCGCGATACGACTTTTATTCGGTAAAGTAAGAAAAAAAAAAAAAAAAGGAGAGAAAAAAGATTGGAAAGAAAGAAAGAAAAAAACAAGGATGATCAAAAAAGATGAACAAAAAACAAAGATGAAAGAAGAAAGAATTACCATCGTCGTCGAACATTTTATTCGAAGAAATCGAATAATCGTATCTTAATGTAATATCTAAAATCTTTTGATAAATCTAAAGCTCATATAATAGCAATTATACGTCACGATTTAATATTTCTTACGTATCATCTGTTTGTAAGGTTTATATATGATAGATTATTCTTTACATTCGATATAATACGATTCACCCTTACCCTAAAAATATATTTTCGTTTGGTGATACGGTAGGTTCCAACTTGTAGGGCATCCTTGTTCTCAACGATTTAGTTGATTGGTTGATAGGTAGGTAGGTAGGTAGATAGATAGGTAGGTAGGTAGGTAGGTAGGTAGGTAGGTAGGTAGGTATTCTTTCATGGTCGATTTCACGCATTCGCCGCACCTCAGGATTCAAGATTCGACGATGCCACCGCGATGAAGAAACTTTCTTTCCGCGGTATACGATTTCCTACGTATGATTACGGAATCGATGCGTTAAGTTTAAAGAAATTTTGGAATCTTTTTCTTTTTTAAGATACACAAATTCACGATACGTAAAAATATCGATTAGTTTAGAATCTTGAAGAGTATTATAGGTGTGAAGAGATAGGGAAGAAATTTTGAAAGAGTAAAGAAGATGAAAGGAATAAGAGAGGCTTCGATCTTAAAAATAATTAAGAAAGATTTCTTTTGAAAGAAAAATAGAAATAGACAGAGACAAAGAGAAAGAGAAAGAGAACGATGGAGATATATTTTTTAATTGAAAATTTGATCTTCCTATTGTCACGTTATTATTATTATTATATTATAGATAAGGATATAATATAGGAAGAGTATAGGAAGGTTTTCGGTGGCGTAACAGAATTTTATAATTCCACGAGTGGTCAGGCTACTCCTTGCATGGGACGGGCACGACAACTAGAGAGGGTCGACGACCGTGTTCCAACGCATAAAATGGGGTACGAACGCGGTCGTAGAGCGTACGCGAGAACGTACGTAGTCTCATCGTATATACCTAAGCTTCTCGAGCTCTCTCAAGAGAAAGAAAGAGAGAAAGAGAGAGAGAGAAAGAGAGAGAGAGAGAGAGAGAGAGAGAGCGAAGGAGAGCGTGAGCACAATAACGAGTACTCGGACGCAACGTGAGTGTGGCCTCGCGAACGGGACGAGCCGGTAAAAACGGACGAATCGTTGCTTCGGTGGGGTAGGCCCGGGTCCGCTCTCTAGAATCGTTCGTGATCGTGTTCGTTCGTTCGTTTAAAAGAAAAAAAAAAAGGAGAAAGAGAAAGAGAAAGAAAAAAACAAAAAAAAAAAAAGGTTAAAGGAAAGGAGAAAGATAGTGTGTCATCTTTTATAATTTACTTTAGGAAGGATTTTAATCGATCCTATATAATAAAAAAAAGTCATTGTACTTATTATCGATATGATGATAAGAAAATTTTACTAATCTTTTGTAAATCTTAACTTATATCCTTGATACAATTGTTTTATATATTACTTATCTACTTGTTTATGTATATGTATATATATATATATATATATATATATATATATATCTACGTGTGTATGCGTACAATGTATCGGTAAACATTTTCTTTTTCTTTTTTCTTTTTTCTTTTCTTTCGTTCTTCATGCCAATTTTCAATATCGTTATATTAATCAACTATGTTTGTTTATTCCCTCTTTGTCATCGTTGTAAATGTTATAAAAGTAAATTTTTTACTTTTCCTTCATTCATTCATTCATTCGTTCATTTATTTATTTATTTATTTATTTATTTATTTATTTCCCTTTTTTTGTCACGAGATACATACGTACATACGTATGCACGTAACGCGTAAACGAATTAGAGTAGAGTTTTAAAAAAGAAAGAGAGAGAAATCTTTTTTTCGAGTGGTTGATCCCTAACCTACGCGCAGCATCCTTCGCGTCTCTAATATGACGTCAACATTGAGAAATCGGCTTAGCTGTCATTCAGACACGGCGGCTATGATATCGTGCCTCGAGCTAACCGATTTTTTTTCTCTTTCTTTTTTTCTTTCTTTTTTTCCCTCTCTCTCCCTCTCTCTCTCTCTCTCTCTCTCTCTCTCTTTCTATCTTTTTTTCGAGACACGTAGAGATTGGGGTTAAGAATGCCGAGTACTATCGTCATTTCGTTTGGTCGTTAACTAAGAAACAAAACGAGAAAAGGTATTAGAGAAGATTCATGTTGAAAAGATAGATAGATAGAGAGAGAGAGAGAGAGAGAGAGAGAAAGAGAAAGAGGGACAAAGGGACGATCATATCTTTGAACGATTATTTCTCTCTTACTCGTACTATCCCTTTTAATCCCTTTTAATCCCTTTTATCGTTTTTGTCCATGATACTTTCCTTTCAATCGATCCTTTCGTAATCGGCGTATTAGTCGTCTGAAAAAGAAGAAGATAAAGAAGGAAAAAAAAGAGAGAGATAGAGAGAGAGAGAGAAAGAGAGAAAAGAAAAAAAGAAAAAAGAGCGAACGATCGCTAAAGTAAATCATTTCATTCCTCAAAATTGAAACACTTTATTATCATGGGCCATCGTACGATAGATCTCGATAAAAATCTATAATGTATTAAAATTTGTCCAACTTCCGACTCTGATCGTTATACGAGAAAATAAAGTTTCACTTTATTTTATGCTTCTTTTTTTCTTCTTCTCTTTTCTTTTCTTTTTTTTCATTTCTCTTTTGTTCCTTTTCCCTTCGGAAATTCTTTATGAACGGTCCGTTAAACCGAGAAAAAGAAGAAGAAGAAGCAAAAAAAAAAAAAACAAAAAAAAAGAAGAAAGAAAAAAAGAAAAAAGTGAAAAATAAAAGAAAGAAAAAAAGAAGTGTCTACTTATTAAGAGAATGCTCTTGCACCTCTTCGACGGGAACCAATTCCCATCGTTTCTCTCTTTCGTCGAAGGGCCGTCGTACGGTCGTTATCAATGTTTATGTCTTTTCGAGAGTAGAGTCGTCGTCGCGTGCACACGATCCAACGACGAAAAGTGCGAGATCGCGCGCGATTTACACGTACACTTACGTTCAACTTTATGTACTCTCGCGAGCGAGCAAAAGCAGTAAACCCAGAAACGCGGTTGGGGCCAATGCGCCATGTGTCTTCTTTCACAGGGCAACGAACTCAGCTCTCGCTACGACAACCACGATTGTCACTAGCTACGGCACTGTCCAAGGTGGAACACCCGGTGGAAGAACCAATCGATCCTAGATCGTTCGATCTTCCGAAATTGAGATCCTTCTTTTTGTTTCTTAACACACATACACACACACACACATACATATGCTCTATTTACTCGAATTAAAAGTTACTTTAAGATGATCTTTAGCTTTTTTTTTATAGATTTCATTTGATATGCTTGTATCGATTATACGTGCACGCACATACACACATAAACATATATATATATATATATATATATATGTCTTCTGAAATCTTTATCGAAATACTTCTTCTTCTACCAAGCATCGATTCGTCTCAACTTGTCGGATTATTTCGTAAGTGTCATGGATTCGGTTACGATGGAAAAGGATATACATACATATCATCCATATACGATTCGAAATCCTTATCCATATAGCGATAACGATTAATCTTTTCGAGTGGACGGACCAACGAGAGAAATCTTTCGAGGGTGACACATTTTTTACGCAACAAATACAAAACTTTTGCGAGATACCACCTCGAAATGTATGTTTATTGCTGAAAGGAAATATGTTTATATGGATATTATTATAAGATAATAATAATATATCATCCTATCGTTCTATACTCTGATGATAGACGTAAATAATATAAAGCGATAAAGATGCTTTTAAGATCATTCATAAGATCACGATTCTTCGTCGTCGTCATTGTTGTTGTTGTTATTGTTGTTGTTATTGTTATTGTTGTTGTTGTTGTTATTGTTGAGATCAACGATGCGTTGCTTTCTTTTATCACCTCCCACCTACACCCCCCCCCCCTCCAGAGGTTTCTGTTACTTGCGAGTAGGTATACCGACGAGGTGATTGAACTTAAGATTCAAATGAGCACAACATGTCGATCTCACTGTATATACATACATACATACATACATACATACATACATTGAATGTTACCGACGATCGAAGATACTACTCTCACCGATTCTTGCCTCTCGCTCGATTAAATGGGCACGATTAATATTGATCCTCGCGCGAACGATGAGCATAAATTAGTCTCGCTCCAAAAGAGGGTATATATATATACATATATATATATATATATACATACATATATATCTCTCTCTCTCTCTCTTGTTGTATTCATTTCTTCTAAATGGGGGAGGTGGGAGGTGGGAGGCGGGTGGGGAGAGAGGGAGTTACTTTACCTTACGAAATCGCCGATGTGTAGCTGAGGGGAAAAGAAAAAAGAGAGAGAGAGAGAGAGAAGGGTTACGATTTTACGTAATAACATATGTCTCCGTGTGTCTTCGTCTAATTATCGTCTCCAGAAGTCGCGTTTCCTTCTTACCTCCCTTTCTCCTTTCTTCCCTTCTTTTCTTCGGTCGTGCATCGAATGCCGAACGGACCACGGTGTGGGTCGGAATACGAGAGTCGTGAAAATAGCGTATTAACGAAATTAGCATAAGAGGAGAAAGTCGCGGTCGTCGGCCGTGCGGCCACGTTCTCGCGAGTGCCGAATCTCGCGAGTGTTCTCTCTCTCTCTCTCTTTCTTTCTCTCTCTATATTTCTCTCTTTCTCTCTCTCTTTTACAATTGGCCTCTCCCTCGAAATACGGGTGAAGGAGATGTAAAGAAATAATAAAAAAAAAAAAGAAAAACAAATATAATCCCTTACAAATTCGATCTCAATTCCATTTGAATCGATTCGATAAGTGATTATAATCAATCTCTGATAACACAAATGTCAATCACTATTTTTATCGATTTTACGAAAAATCAATTTTGTCAATACGATCGTATGTATCTCTTCTTAATCGATCCCATCGTTTCATCAATTTATACATTAAAAATTAGATGTATACAGATAAGTGTATATATGTATATATACACCTATTCGATATATGTATATGTATATATACATATATCGAAATAATCACGTTTTGATTATAATGAATTATATTGATAGTAGATAGTTTTTTTTTTATCTCGGAATAAAGGGAAAATCCTTAGGATAAAGGATTTTTTTTTTTAGATAATGAATCTCATACGAATATGAATCTCATAAGAAACGTCAAGGTTTTATTAAATCGTAGACAATGTACGAATTAATTAAATCGTTTTATTAAATCGTAAAAAATGTACGAATTAATTTCGATATCTAAAATAAAAATATGTATTAACGTAATATTAAATTGTATTCGAGGGATTCTCGATCGTCGAAGATATTTGTATTTATTGATAAAAAAGAAAAAAAAAAAGCAAAAGAAAGAAAAAAAAAGAGAAAGAAAGAATAAAGAAAAAGAAATAAATTTGCCATGAGATGCATCGGGTAAGGATCAAATTAACAAATTGTCTTCAACGTAGATTACCGTAATTCGAACGCGTGATTTGAAAGCGCGATATAGCGCGCGACGTGCTTCTCCTCCTCCTTCTCCTCCTTCTTCTCCCTCTCTCTCTCTTCCTCCTTCTTCTCCTCCTCATCCTTCTCCACCTCACCGAGCGTTAAACGCCAGGAAATTGGGTCGTCGATCGAAATCATCGATCTTCGCGATGTACGTAGCCAAAGCCAGCTGATCGAGCGACTCTCCTCGTCGTGAGGTCGACGTCCTCTCCCATACTGTTCGCCAAGCTAGAAGATACTTAATCGTCTGCTCGCGAGTACGAATGCTTACGACGAGTTGCCCACACAATCGTTCAAAGAAGGCGGACACTTTCGTGGCGCAAAATAAACGGCTTCCTCTAAACGACTTTCTTGTCATTTTATGCGTACGCACTGCATCTTTACGCTTTTTGCCCTCTCCTCCTTCTTATCCTTCCCCTTTTACCTTCCTTCTCATCCTTCTCTTTTACTTTAGTAACGAATAAACGAACGAACGAATGGACGAACAGATGGACGAAGGAACGAACGATTGAGTTTGCGTTTAGTGAAACGAAAGCTTCGATATACGAGCTCGTATATCCTAGGCGTGAATTTTATGCGAGACGATTCGAGCGTGGGCGAATTTCTTTGGAATTATCATTTCCTAGCTTCAATGATCGTCCCGAGATTGGAATAGGAAAGCTACTCTCTCTCTCTCTCTCTCTCTCTCTCTCTCTCCGAGTTACGATCGATCGAGATATATTAAGGGGGATCGGAAAGTAATGTCGCTTTCTTAAATTAAATTCAAACGAATAAATTTTTTCACAGGGTTTTATTTTTAATCACAATCAAATATCGACATGCGCAGAAACGACATTACTTTCCGGTCCACCTAATATTTCGTAGGATAATGAACGTACCAAAGATAGTTGGCTATATAAGATATAAAAAGTGAGAGAGATAAAGAGAGAGGGAAAGGGATGGAGAGAGAGAGAGAGAGAGAGATATTTTTTATTTTTCTAGATATTTCAAAAGGGAAATGGAATGAGCAAATGTTTGATGTACGTCTTGAGAACGAAGGAAGGAAATGCGATTAGTCTTGTGTAATTAAATATCTTATGTAATCAAAGTGTCTTGTGTGGAAAACGATGTAGTCTGTCGTGTCTTTTCTTGTCTCTCTCTCTCTCTCTCTCTCTCTCTCTCTCTCTCTCTCTCTCTCTCTCTCTCTCTCTTTATCTATTTATCTATCTATCAATCTACCTTTCTCTTTTTTTATCTCTTTGTCGGATTGTTTTTAGAAAGTGTGCTGAAAAAAAATCTGCTGATAATAATTGCGAGTAAGTAAATAATAATTCGTGGTGCGCGGAAAAATACATCTGTCAAAATATATATATATATATATATATATATATATATATATATGTGTGTGTGTGTGTGGTAGATACGGTGTGTTGTTAGACGAAAGCGTAAAATTTATATACCAAACGCGTAAAGATAACCGTAAGGAATTCGGGCGACGATGAATATTCGAGATGTTAGGTGCGTAGGCAGGATGAATTGCATATCCTTCGTTCTGAATGGAGTTACTGCCAAGCCAGCGCAGTCGTGGTAAGATGGACGATAAACGTTCTCTCGCGTAGTGTTGCTTACGATCGAGACTAGTCCGCTAAGTCTGCTGAACTAGTCGTTGACTATCCGTTGACTGAATGACCAAGCCGGTCGTCTTACGGAGCTGGTAGAGCTGCTAGATCGTTCCGCTTCGACAAAGGCGGGGGAGGCTGATCTGACCGATAGCACGTGAAACTAGGTTATCAGAACACGGCTCTCCTTGGACCGGTTACACGCGATCCTCCTTTTCCTTCTTCTCTTATTTCGTCTCTCTTCTTTCTCTTCTTCTTCTTCTTCTTCCTCTTCCTTTTCCTCCTCTTTTTCTTCTTCTTCTTCTTCTTCCTACTTCGTCATTTTCTTCTTCGATCGCCTACTCGTAGTTACTTAATTAAGAACTACGGATTAGCTTGTAAACGTTTCAATGATAATATCCAATCTATCATTTGTTTATTCGATAGATCCCACACTTCAAGTTCGAGTTCTCTTGTAAATATCATTATAACTGGTGATGGTTAAAATCTCTCACCCACCCACTACCCCTCCGCCCCCCCCCCCACCGCCAAGAATTTTTTGAGAGAAGTACTCCTCGGTACCGATAACGATGATCTCCCCTTTCGTTGGTGCAACTAACAACTACTGCAACCAAGGCCCAATCTGATTCGCAGGATCGTTTGACCGTTTCCTGCAAGGACACGCGCATCTCTCGTTCCAAAGAGACACCAAGGAAGATCCTGAAAGAGAGAAGAAGAAGAAAAAGATGAAGGTCCTTGAACCTCCGGTCTCGAGTTCTGTTTCTATGCCCGGAATGAGTAGGACAATGTCACGGTGCCACTGACCGTGGATCGTCTCACTACTTCGAGGGGGGGGCAAGGGTTAGGAGGAGGGGGAATACGACGAGTGCAACGTCTGCGCTTCTCCTACTCGCGCATCCTCCTCTTCCTCCTCTTCCTCCTCTTTCTTCTTCTTCTTCTTCTTCTTCTTCTTCTTCTCCTTCTTCTTCTTCTTCTTCTCAACCTCTTGCTCCTTCACCACCTCCCAGTTTCCTTCTTCCACCGATCTTTGGGAAAGTCTAGCGAATTCTTCTTCCTTTCTCGAATAAACGACAGCTTCGTAAACAAGCTTCTCTCTTTCACTCTCCAGGATGAGACGTCTCGGCCGTTCTCCGATCTCGAGTGAAAGGCACCTCGGAGGAGAGCTCGGAAATGGTACGAAATTTTGGATATTAGATAAGAGACATAGGCAATTTATCGTACACTTTATTAGATTAGATCGTGCCATGTTAAATAACGTAGGTACGTAGGCTGATTATTATTTGAATAAGTCGATCGATAGATCGATAAACAGATCGATCTAGTAAACTTGATCGAATTCGTTTAACGTGCAAGTTCAAACTAATTGAATCCATAAAAGATTGGTAAAGATTGTTACTATGCGATCATGGCTTTTCCCATAATCACGAAGGACACTGTGATCGTTTTCGAGAGGAGGTGTGGTACACGATGTCGCCTTTGCCTGTGGTGGTAGACAGGTGAGCTTGGAAAGTTCGTCGATCCGTGCCGAGGAGAAACGGCGATCTCTCGCTACCGAAGGAAAAGGACCCCAACCTTGATAACTGGATCCAGCCAATGACCCCGGTCGTTCATTGCCCCGTAGGTCGATACCTACCTGATGCAGGGTTTAGAGGGAACAGGTAGGTAACTTGGTAGATATGTACAATCCTTCTACCCGCTGCCGGGATCCTTAAGAGAGTAAAGAGAGAGAGACAGATAGACAGACAGACAGAGAGAGAGATGAGAGAGAGAGAGAGAGAGTAATAAAGAGAGAGAAAGAGAGAGAGTAATAAAGAGAGAGAGTAAGAGAGGAAAAGAGATAGATAGAGAGCTAGCACAGCTACCTATCTCGTGTCCTCGTAAAAAAGATGCATGCTCCTTCGTGGATATAAATAGCATAGATGTACCCTTACAAAGAACGTGAAAAGGTACATACAATGTAAAGGAAATCGCCTAGAGCTTTGCTACTTTTATTGCGATCATTTTCCAACTCCCCCTTTTGAATTTATACGAGCACAGCGGGGTTAGCCGTAGTAGAAATTGTTCTCTTCTTAGCCTGAAGTTATGGACATATTTATACGTTCTCTCCGGTGGTATCATTAAAAATGAAAAAGTACGTTTAGCCAGGATCCCAATCGAGGAAGCTGCGCTAAAGGTTAGACGTAAGGCTTGGGAGTGATTTTGTACATAGGTAAGAACAGAAGTAATAAACAGGATCTAAAATGGTCTTCCGTGACGTTTTCCGAATAGAAACGATGTAAATTTAAACATCTACGAATTGTAGGTGTGAGAGGAAGGAACGATTGCCGGTAAACGATCCGTTGATCATCGTCGTAGTTGGTTGTCGCAGAGATCGACGCACCCCAGGGTTCATTATTCTCTTCAAAGAGGCTCGAGAAAAAGGCACCATTGCGTGGTACCTGTTATAGTGGAGGAAGAGGTAAAGGGGGAGGAGGAGGAGACGATGAATCTATATGCGTATGTGTGTGTGTGTGTGTGTGTGTGTGTGTGTATGCGTGTGTTTGCACTTGCAGATGCGACCGGGTCCGGCTGTGTGTATGGAGCGATCCTCTTGGATAAAAATTCGTTTCATCGAACCCGGAGTAGTCGTCCTTAGAATCGAAAGAAAAATAATTTCATTACCTTAGGAGAGAGGAGAGAGGCTGGTATCGTCACTCTCTCACTCTCTCTCTCTTTCTCTCTTTCTCTTTCTTTCTTTCTCGCAGGTACGGACCTATCCTCGCGGTGCGAGCAGCCGCGCACAAGGGAATAATGCGCGCTGAACGAGTCTCGAACCGGTAAGACACGTCCTTCGCGAGAAGAGATCCTCGGAGAACGGGCACGCGTGCGACGAGAGAAAAGAAAGGAGAGAAAAGAGAGCTGAGAAAAAAAGATGATAGGAGGGGAAGGTGGAAGGTGATAGAAGTGGAGTGGAGTGGGGGGAGGTGGCGGGAAGGGACGTAAGGATTATTCGTCGCAGGCGCCAGTAGGTCCATTGCACCTATGGAACAGCTTTCTCTCTCTCTCTCTCTCTCTCTCTCTCTCTCTCTCTTTCTCCTTCTCTCTTGTAAAGAGAGGCTCTCGTATAACACGATCGATCACCGAGCCTGATTGCAGCCCTGGCCGAGCCGAGAGAACACACAGCCGGGGTTGGTACCCTCGGTCCGACATTCTGCATTCAGTCCATTCCCCTTGCGTTCAATGCACGCTGCACAGACGATATCTAGATGGCTGCTCGATGTCTGCCGGCGCGGCCGCCACCGCAACGAGAAAGGAAGAATCCGGCTTACGCTTATACGGAGGCGGTGGTAGTTATGCGCTGCTGATCGAGAACCATGGGGGGAAGAAAAGAGAAAGAGATAAAGAGAGAGAGAGAGAGAGAATGAGAGAAATCGAGAGAGGGAAGAGGACGAGAGAAGGAGGAGGAGGAGGAGGAGTAGAAGGCGGAGGCCGTAAATAACGGTCTATAGTTTCTCAGGGCGGAGAGACCCTCGTTGAAAGGCTATCTTTGGCGCCTCGAAGGAGAGCGCGCTAACCCCTGATGGAACCTCCTAACCGATCTATCGTATCCTTTTTGGATTTCTCTTAAAGATTTCTAGGTCATGCCTGGATACGATTAAGTTGCCAAAGTTAAAGGCTTCGAACTTTCTCCATCTTCCTTCTCATCCAGGATCTCTCTCTCTCTCTCTCTCTCTCTCTCTCTCTCTGTCTCTCTTTTATTTCTTTTTTTATTAATATTATTATTATCTCTTTCTCTCTTTCTCTCTTTCTCTCTCTCTCTCTGTCTCGACGGATTAATGGCAATAGTAGTGAGAACGTAGTCGAGATAATGGTTTAAAAATTATTTCAAAAAGAAACGAATCACGCGTTAATAATAATATTTTCATTTTTAATCACATTCCTAATCACGAGGAGAAAGGAACAGGGTTCAGCGGGAAGGGGGAGATAAGTAGAATGAAGGGTGACAGTTCGTATAAAATCTATCGATCTCAATTTAGATTTTTTAATTTCAAATAACAATAAAGGCATCCTTTACGTCTAGCTAGAGAATCCAATCGTCTTTCGTTTTATTCAAGATGATCCTTAAATGCATCTTGGTAACGCGATACCGAAGCAGAGGAGCATCGCGAACCGATAAGCTTTCTTCGACCACTTCTCACTTCTCATGGGGGAGGATCGTTGGCTTCTCGAGTTTCCCGTTTAGCCGCATGCCGGTAAATTCGTCGTTGTCGTGCGATGGAAACGGTGGTCCGCCTACCTCGCCCTTTTCTTCTTTTCCTTCTTTTTATTTTTTCTTTTATTTCTTATTTTTCTATCTCTTTTTCTCCTTTAATTTTTCTTTTCTTTTCTTTTCTTTTCTTATTTCTTTTTCTTTTTTTCTTCTCGTTCTTTTTTTCTTCCTCCTTTTTGCAGGATCACATTTCTCTTTCTCTCTTTATCTCGAGGGCGACTTCTTCTCGGACGTTTTACCTGGCCGATATACATACATACATACATACATACATACATACATACATACATACATACATGCATGCATGCATGCATACATATATACATGCATAACTCGTTGAAGAAGAACGAACGAGGGTCGTTGGAGGCGCGAGAAGCAATATGCAGATTTTAACGTCGAGAGTGACCTTTGTCGGTCGTTGCACGTCCCGACCGATAGCTCCGGTACACTCACACTCGTTCTCTCTCTCTCTCTCTCTCTCTCTCTATCTATCTCTCTTTCTTTCTTTCTTTCTTTCTTTCTTTTTCTCTTTCTCTTACATTCTGTTTCTACCATGGACCAAACGAGAAGGTGCATACCAGAACCGGCGCAGTTTCCAACAAGAAGAAAGAGAACGAACAGAAGAGACAGAAAGAGAAAGAGAGAGAGAGAGAGAGAGAGAGAGATTTCTTATCGTACGGCCATTCGCTTTATCCGCCCAGACCGGGAATAGGAACCGATTAAGGAGTCGATGTCCGCCCTTTCTTTTCTTCCTCTCTTTCCTCTTCTCTTTCCACTTATCCCTTCCCTCTGTAACTTGCCACTTCTTTTTCCCCCGTTCGCTTTTACCTAGGACCTTTTTTTTTCTTTTTTTTTTTTTTTTTTTTTAATTTATTTATTCATAACAACGACAAAAAGAAAATTCTTAAGAATTATATATATATATATATATATATATATATATATATATATTTTAATATAATCAATTTTATTGCTTCCTAATTATAGGAAGGAACAGGATTGATTGATCGTGCAATGACGAAAGGTAATTAACCTTCCTCCGTTAAAATGTCAATGCGCGTCCCCTTAAGCATAGCCGCGTAAACATGGCTGATCTTTCTTTCTGACTCGCACTACTCCTGCCTTTGAGATCGATCGATAACCGTCCGAAGGATCTCTCACCGAGTGAGGAGGTCGTTTACCGTGTTGCTTGGTATAAGCGATCGTTCACGAGAGATCCTGAATTCCTGATGATTACGATGAGGAGTCCTCGAAAGGTGGCTCTCACGTTTTCAACTGCGTGCTGGATCGCGGAAAGCAAAGGAGAGAGAATCGTCTCGATCGCATGGCAACGTGCATGGACGATCACGTTTCGGTCGGTCTCTTCTTCGTCTTTTCCGTCATATTGTATACTTCGACTCTCTCTCTCTCTCTCTCTCTCTCCCTCTCTCTGTGCCTGTCTCTGTGTATCTCTCTCTCTCTCTTAATCTTTCTTTTTCTCTTTCTCTTTCTCTCTCTCTCTCTCTCTCTCTCTCTCTCTCTCTCTTTTACGAGTACGTTTTATACCAAAGGGAAAGTGGCTCGGCCCTAAGTTCTTACATTCGTGCGAATGTACGCTAATAGCCGTTTCAATGTAACCAAATTTTATATGTTAAGTAGATCATACCAAGCGTCCTGGTCGAACGATCTCTTTCTTATGCACCTGCGAAAGTCGCTCGTTGCCATCCTCGAGCGGTGTGTGGTGTAGCCTTTCAGTCAGGCCAAAAACGTAACAACCCGAAATAAATGAAAAGAAAAAGGAAGGATGAAAGACGAAGAAAATAAGAAATAAATGAAGTGAGAAAAAAAGGATCGCATGATTTTGCGAATGTTTGCGGGGAGAATATACAAAGTCTCTCTTTTTCGTCAAGTCTCGGCCGAAAATTTATTTGCACCTGCACGAATGAAAGAAAAAGAAAGAGAGTGGTCTGTCAAAAGAGATCGACCCTTTAAAGAAAAAAAGAAAAAAAAGAGAAAAAGAAAAAGAAGAAAAGGAAAAAAAAAAAACACGTATTCCCACACACCCGTCGTTATATAATAATCTCCGAACGTTGTTATATCACGTTTGATATCCGACAAAATACTTAACGATCGTTCCAAAGAATGTTTATTTGTATTTTTATTTTTATTTCATTTCATTTCATTTCATTCTTCTTTACGATTATTCTCGTATCGATAAAAGAAAAGAAAAAGAAAAAACAAAAAGAACCAAGAAAAAAAGAAAATTACACTTGCTACATACGATATAAATGCCTACGTATCAAAAGGTGAAAAAAAAAAAGAAAAAAAAAGGATAGATCTGATCGAATAATTTCCCGATTAGATATAGCAATTAATCGTTTAGGAACGGTATGACGTTTAGTTTTCGTTGGATCGAAATGGTTTGCATTGCAATCGGCTATTTCGTTTAATCGATCGATCTAATACTTAGTTATTTACTTATTTTTACATACTTGACTTGCTGCACGTGATTTGCTCTTAAACCGCCCTTCCAACGATCTCTTGGCACGTGAGCCAATACGAGGAAAGAAGAGAAAAGATAAGAAATCTCTTATAAGGTGAGCCGCGTGCGTAAGGGCAACGGGTCGTTGCCTCCTCTTCTAACTTGCTAACACGTTAAAGACACTTTCCTGGAGCTAAATCTTGCGGTTACTTACTCTCTCTCCCTCTCTCTCTTTTTACTTCTCTTTCTCTTTCTCTTTCTTTCTCTATCCTCTTCATCCATAGGCGCGCCTTTTCTTCTTCTCTTTGGTAAGACCCGAGCCTTACCAAAGCCAACCTGGGAAATCACTTTTACTTTCGTCGATCACCCGTCGTCGATCGCAACACCGTCATAAACAGCTCGTTCACAAACATTCGTGTCCTTCGTAATATGTCGAAGGACATTTCCCGATAGTTTTTCCAGGATTATGGGAGCATCGAACCACGTATATATAAATATAAATATATATATATATATATATATATTCCCTACGATGTTCATTGTGACGTTGTACTACTTTCGAACTTAGAAAGAAGAACAACAAAAAAAAAAAAAAAAAGAAAAAAAGAAAAGAAAAGAAAGAAGAGAAACGATTGTCAAACGGGTACGGTTTTGTATTTTCTGTACGGATTTGACATACGAAAGAGATTAAGATAGAAAGGGAGAAAAAAGGAAATGGTTTTAAATCTATGCAGATATATTTATACGACAGAGTTCAGGTTCAGGTAAGATGGTGCGTACCTGTTTAGTTTAAAAAATCG
>NC_060978.1:782086-802086 GCF_910589235.1 Vespa crabro | reverse complement strand
GAAAAGTTCTGCTAAAGTGTATAATACCAAGAGGACGAGATATCCTCGTCTCCTTCCCTTCTTTACCTCCTTCTCTCGGTCGCATCCCTCCGCCCTCTTTCTTATTCTCGTTCCTTCGTTGGTACACTTCGCCCGTGAAATTATCGGCGGTCCTCTCTTACCGGAATTTGTGGCCCTGTAGGAGAACTTTTCAGCGAGAACGAGAAACTTACGATCGTCCGAGTAACCCTGTTCTCTTTCGGAAACAAAAGATTTCGATACTACTTGAGAAAAGAGAAGAGAACAAGTTGAGAAAAGGGAAGAGAAGAGAAGAGAAAAGAAGGAGAAAGGAAAAAGAGGGAAGTAGAGATCGAAGGGGACAATCTCGTACCTTTGCGCTATCGAGATGGGACAAGGGAATGCCCGTGTGCTCCTGCTTTCTTTACTTCGACGTCTTTACGACGGGAGATCGCTGATTTTTATCTCCTGCCTCTCCCCGTTTATTCTTTCTTTTTGGCAGATTTAACGACTCGATTTCTATAGGTACCTATCTACCTACCTACCTACCTACCTACCTACCTACCTACCTACCTACCTACCTACCTACCTACCTACCTACCTACCTACTTGTACGTTCGCTCTTCGAATATCGAATATCGAAGATGCGTATCTAATACGAGATGAGTCTCGTTAACTTTACTGCGTTTACTTACATTTGTTTTCGCCTTTCTGTACATATACATATTTATATATATATATATATATATATATATATATATATATATATATATATATATATATATATAAGCGTTACAATTTCTCTCTCTCTCTCTCTCTCTCTCTCTCTCTCTCTCTCTGTTTGTCTTTCCCTTTTACTTAAAAAATTAAAAAAATCTTGTTCTATTTCATTTCATTAATTCTTTAATTTTTTCTTCACTCTCGTTGTATTTATTTCTTTTTTTTTAACTGATAAAAAAAAGAAAGAAAGAAAGAAAGAAAGAAAGAAAAAAGCGCACCGTATGAATCGTACGCGTAAATATAAATGATAATGAATTTTCTCATTTATTGTCTCATACTCTCGACGTAAGGAACAACGGTGAATGAAGTTAAAAGCAAAACGAAAAAAAAAGAAAAAAAAAAATAAATAAATAAATAAAAATGATCGATAAGTAGAGAAATATGATCATTGCACCCCTTAACGCACGCTCTACCGCAACGGCGGTGTGCTTCTGTCGCCTTTCACGAGGCGCCTCGATGCCCTTACATCGAAGTTTCTTCCACCACTCCTCTTTAATGCCCCTCCAAGAGGTACAGCGAGGATCCTCCCGCTAGGAGAAATCTCGTTCGTCTCCTCTCTCTTTCTCTCGCTCTCTCTCTCTCTCTCTCTTTTATACTCACTCCCTCGTTTACTCACTCACTCGCTCTCATTCACTCACTTCCTCCCACTTTTCCCTTGCTATCACAATGGAGAGGGAAACTAAGTGGGGGAGAGAACGCTTGGCCACGCCCTCATCAACAGGTACTTACCTACTACCTTGTTCCTCGAATATATACATATATACATACATACATATATAATACATACATACATATCCGATAGGAGAAAATATCCTCTTAACTAAGTAAAGAGCTAAAAAGAGTTGAAAACGTTCCCACCGAAAAAAGAAAAAAAAAAAACAAAAAATTATATACCATTCTTCGTTCCTTCGAGTTTATTCAAGTAATCGTACTCGAGTATTAATAGTACGGCCAACTCCAATATTGTGCCTTACTACTCTTCCCGAATAACTAACTTTACTAACTCACTTACTTATTTACTTATTTACTTACTTACTCACTTACTCACTCACTTAACTAGACCACTAATGGCCTTTTAAGGGTCGCTCGGTAGAACGGAAAAGGGCATGTATTTCTGTATCGTCATAAATAACCCTTTTCAAAGAAGAACCATCGTTATATATTATCCTTTGAGAGAACAAGTTCAGCTTGTATTCTAAGGGTTTGCATTATTATCTTGGCACGTAATAATTATTGAACACTGAGTTATTATTATTTCGGGGATATTTTTCAGAGAGAAAAAGAAAAAGTAAAACAAAAAGATATGAAAAAAAAACAAAAAAAAAAAACAAAAAAAAAAACAAAAAAAAAAGAAAACAAAAAAAGAAAAAGAAAAAAAAACAAAAATAATAAAAAAACAAAAAACTAACAATGTTTAGATTTGTTCAGAACAAGTTAATGATATCAGATCGAACCTCTTGTGAGATTAATTTTTCGAGAAATTAAAATAACGTCACTCTCTTTTTACGAGTAAATTACGAGATGATTATTCGCATAATTAAAAGAGAAAAAATAATATTATCGCGCGTTGGTGCAGATACGCACGCATGTACGAACGTATTTACGTACGTCATCCTAAGCAATCATTCTCATTGTTTTAATCGATAGAATTCAATATCGTAGGAGAATGATTTTCTCGTGTTTCCCATTTCGTCGTGCAAGAATGTCGATGACGTTCTTACGGATGTAATCATCGACAAGGCAACGACATGCGTTGGTGCAGCAATGGCCCCGTACGCGCCATTCAACCGAACGAACGTTCCATTAACGAAGTTATTATTGTTGAAAATATCTTGTATTGTATTTTTCTTTAATCAAGTAAATTATACTTGGGTATAATTATTTCCCCCCTTATAACGTCATACGAACGTTATAGTAATGACGATGACTCGAATGAAGGAAACGTTTGAGTTTTCTCGAGGAAAACTTTTAAATAGTTTTCCTAGTTAGTTATTCATTTCTTCGTTTAAATCGATCAGTTTATAATACTATTTCTACGATGGAATATCAGAAAATTTTTGAAACTTTTCTTCGTTATTTTCCAGAGTCAGATAGATACATATTGATAATAATAAATAAATTGTACAAGTGAATAAATATAAGAGTTCAAACAAACGTAACAAATATTTATTTTCAAATCTTCAATCATGTAAAACGAAACGAAATAAAAGCAGTATTATTTGTGATTATTTGTGATTTTTTATCGACTTTATGCGGAACACAATAATTCAAGAAACGATGGTTAACATCGTCGAATTTTTTTATCCATTCGTGAAACATATCAAATTTATTCGATCGATAATAAAGTCAAAATGCACGGAATTGTCAAGGGATAAATTCGAAAAACAAAATAAATATTTCATTTCGAACTTTACATATATATTAAAATATTTCAATGATCTAAATTACGTGAAATCCATGAAAATAATATTTCCATTATCAATTTGTTGATTGAACTTAAAAAAAAAAAAAGAAAAAAAAAGAAAAGGGGCTAACACCGTTGAACTTTAACGGTGTCTAAACCCCATGAGATGTTTTAAATTTATTCGATCGACAAAAAAGTTAAATCGTATGGTACGTACTTTAAGGGATTTAAATTCAGAAAGGGATAATTTAAGAAGATTTTTCATGGGAAAGAAAATAAACAAGAAGAAGATAAAAAAGAAAAAAGAAATAAGAAGGAGAAGGAGAAGAAGGAGGAGGAGAAGGAGGAGGAGAAGGAGGAGGAGGAAAAGATGCAGCCGTCGACGGAGGCGCGTGCCTCGTTCACCGGCGAGACCCGTGATTACCCGACATCACGTTTACGCGCGCCTTTATGGTCGCGTTCACATTTCTTATAAGCTTGAGTTGAAAACTGGTTGGTACATTGCCGTGCACCGCTATCGGCATCGTTCTCGTCTCATCGAGAATCGATATGGCGGGTGTACATGTACGAATAACATCCTGCGTAATGTCCATTAATTTATTATAGAGCTTCTTGGTGCAGATAACGCTTACCCCTGGAGTCGCGTTCGTAAACATATTATGCAACATTTATTAGTAACTCCTATACTTGCACACATCTCTCGTTTAGCTTCGTTAATTCTCTCTCTCTCTCTCTCTCTCTCTCTCTCTCTCTCTCGTTTTCTCTCTTACTCTCCCTCTCCTTCTTATTCTCTTTTTTCCTTGACCATTTCTACAATTTGGAAATTTTCATTCCTAAAGATCGGAACGATCATTAAACTTCAATTCTATTAATAGAAACGAGAATGATCGAAAGTGAGAGTTTCGAGGAATTCGAAAACTTAAAATATTCCTCAAGACTTTGTATTAATTTGTCCGATCTTTCTTTCTTTCTTTTTTTCTCTTCCTTCTTTTTATTTTTCCTCTTGCTAACTCAAATTATGCGGCTTCGTTACTTATTTGTGTTCTTTTTGTTGTTTTTTCTTTTTTTTTTTTTTCTTTCTCACAAGAAAAAAGCTTCGGAAGCGATGGATCATTATATTTCGATCGTTGCGATTGCACAAGAAGATTTCGAGGCCGGTCGTGCACCTTCGTCGTTCACAGCATCCTCGATCTCTGCGAGAGAGGATCGTTTTTCTTATAGCACTGTGGTGTGCTTCGCCAGGCTGGCAATGGGGGAAGGGAAAGGTGGAGGTGGAGATGGTGATGATGAAGGTGGAGGTGGAGGTGGAGAGAGGAGGAGGGGAGGGCACCCAGGCAGCCATCTAGTTAGCCAATCAGCTACCGTCTGAGGTTAACGTTATCGTTGAAGATCGATAGATCTCGGGTGCAGCACTCTCGTTAGCCGTCTCGCGGTGCATCGACCCGATGCGTACACGCGGTGATCGTCAAAACCGTCTGGCGATGTAACGGCGTTGGCCTTTAAGCGGGTCGACAGAACCTGAAATTCTCGACGTCCTTGGCGTCTCTCTTTGCATTGAGAAAGAAAGAGAAATAGAGAGAAAGAGAGAAAGAGAGAGAGAGAGACTTTTTCCTCTGAATCGCGACAGTCGACGACGCGTTGGTCTTTCGCGATATCAAATTTCCAGACGTCGATGAGAATGAGATAGAAATAAAGCCATAGACCTGGACATTTAGGGTGATTTAATGATCAATATATGAACGTCCGAACGAACGAAGAAACGAGATATACCTTTAAGAAGGGATTCCTATTTTAATCAATTCTCCAGATAGGAGAAAGAATGCTACGACGAGAAAGGAAACGCATACGTAGGCATATCTGTAAATTTCCATTACGAAAGTCGAGCCTTGAAAAGAGGCGAGTGTCCTTTCGCGAGGACGCTCTCGCTCGGTTATATTCCTTAAAACTCCTTGCGAATGAAAAATCATAGAAGGAAAGGATTCTTTTTTTTTCTTCTTCTTCTTCTTTTTTATTTTTTCTTTTCTCTCTTTCTCTCTCTCTCTCTCTCTCTCTTTTTTCCTTCTATTTCAAGCACAGCAAAATAATCCTAAGTAGAAAATTTCCTATTTCCTTTTTTAGAAGAAGAGATCCTTGGACGCGATCGGAACGAGATCTTTCATTTCCCAAGTTAGACACACAAGAGATCGTAGTTCTTTTACGTTGCGGAATTTGCGATTTGTTTCTTTTTTTTTTCTTTTTTTCGTTCTCCCTATTTTTCTTTTTTTGGTTTTTTTTTTTCATTTTTCTTCAGAGAAAAAAGAAAAAAAAAAAGAAGAAAAAGAGAATAAAAGAGGAGATAAAATGACATGATAAAAAAAAAAAAAGAAGGAAAGAAAGAAAGAAAAGAAAAAAGGAAGATCATCACGTAAGATTTGGAAATTTTCCTGAATGTGTCGCTTTTAATTTATTCATTTTTCTCTCTTTTCTCTCGTCAATCTTGTCTCTTAAACGAGCTTCTACTCGAATAGGATAGGTTAGGTACATGAGAGTCAAACCGGACTCTCTTCCCTTCTCTCTCGTACTGTCTTGTATACGTTTATAGGTATGCATGTATATCTATGTATGTATATGCCCTGTTTGTAAGCACATGTATGTCCTCTACGTGTGTAACCTGCTCCTTTCGTTCGTGTTCGTACGTCGTGTGTCATCGAGAGAGACTTATATTCCGAGAGGAGAAACGAAGGACTCTCACTTTTATCGGTCTCCTTGAAGGAAGTTCCCGCGCAGCTGTCGTCGACGACGATGGTTCTGCTCTGCATCCGCAGGGAATTACAGTTAGGTTAGCAAGGACGTGCCGACGGCCTCTCCTCCCATTAAGAAAGACGGAGCGCCGTATATCTCGTCCTCCTCGTGTTAAGGAACGCATATATCTAACCACCGAATCCTCCTCCTCCTGCTCCTCCTCCTCCTCCTTCTCCTTCTCTGTGGAGTATTTTTTCTTTTTCTTTTTTTTTTTCTTTTTTTTTTTGTTTTTTGTTTTTTTTTTTTATGCGTTTAATATTCCCATTAATAAAATAAACGGACCCGTCGTCCTATACTTGTTTATTATTATTGTACTTATTTCGTCTTAGTTATTTGCATATGTCACGATGTCTTTTTTTTTTTTTTCTTTTTACTTCTTTTTTTTCTTTTTTGTTTCTTTCTTTTCTTTTCTTTTTCTTTCTTTCTTTCTTTCTTTGCATAGACCAGTCTCACCAACGCCAATACCACCAACGACATCATCGACACCATCTACGACTGGTCACTGTTACTAATACCACGTTAATAGAAATAGCATGGAATGGCAAATATCGGTCACGTGCCTCATCCAGAAACACGTGCGCTCGCGGTTGCGTTTTCCTACTTGGTAGCAAACCTCTATAGAATATGCAAATTGATCTCGAACGAGAAGGTTGCTAGCTGCTATTCGAAGGTACTTACCTATGGTACTTACTTACTTGTTTATCTCACCGAACGAACGTTTTTTTTCTTTTTTTCGTTTCTTTCTTTTTCTTCTTCTTCTTCTTCTTTTCTTTTCTATTTTTTTTCTTTTTTTTTTTTTGCTTCTTTCTTTTTCTTTCTTCATACCGCGTAATAGTCGTATCTATGTTGCGTAGTCGGAGTACAGAGTTAAGTTACAGATAAGGGGTTATGGAATATATAAAAAGGATCTTTCGAAATACGGATGGGATGATTCGTTCGTTCCTTTTTTCTTTTTTTACTTTTTTTTTTTTTTTTTTTTTTTTTTACTTTTTTCTTTCTACGCGACTCACCCCCTCCCTCCGTCCTCACAACCTTACCCTTGTCACTCGTCGTCATGAAATTATTTCTTTCGACGATTATAAACGTCGAAAAGAATGGAGGAAAAAGAGAGAGAGAGAGAGAGAGAGAGAGAGAGAGAGAGAGAGAGAGAGAAAAAGCAGAGGGATGTCCAAATACCTGGAAAGACCAGATCTCGCAGCATTATCATCCGGCATACCGACGTATATATATAAAAGGCTGAAACTCTCGAATGTCAAGGACGTCTCGGTTTCTTGACTTTTCCCAAGAATTTCGTCCATTTGCAATTTCTTGGAGTCGCTTCTTCGTCGCCTTCGCGAAATCACTGTATGACCTTGTTGCCCGTGTAACGATACGTGTATATTTTTGACAGCTATCGAAGTCACAAGCCTCATTGTCCCTTTATCGATATTATTTTATTCACTCGAAACGAACGTTTCGCGATCAAATAATTTGCTTTCGAAATTTTACATTTCGTGTATTACGATGACCCAAGTTTTCTCTCGAATCCTCACGATTCCTTGATATTGAACAATTCTTAAACATTATTTAAGAATTTATAATAATAATAGTAATCAAATAATAAATACATATCGTTTACGTTAAATTATTCCATATTAAATGTACAAAAGAAATGATATAAATGGTTATAAATAACGAAAAATGATACGTTTTCGATTTATTTAACGAAAGGATCAAAAATTGTTCCCAAATTGATACAATCGATTAACGTCCAGCGATTTCGTAGTGTCGTAAGCGAGACGCTTAACCGATCGGATCGACTGTATTTGGACAGTGTACGACGTGAGAGGTTTGAGTCGTCGCGTCTCATCAACTCTTTTCTCTTTACTTCCCTCGCTGCAGTTATCGATGCTCGCGTAGCAGGCGAGGTGGAACGACCGGCCCTGAAACCTCGCTCGGGCCCAACCTCATATGCTCATTATCCGCTACTATCACAACCGGTGTTTTATTTTTGGCGGCACACGAATTCGCGAACGTCTCCTTCTCCTCCTTCTCCTCAACCTCCTCCTCCTCCTCCTCCTCCTCCTCCTCCTCCTCCTCCTCCTTCTTCTTCTTCTTCTTCTCCTTTTCCACCTCTTCCTCCTTTTCCTCCTTCTCTTTCATCCACTTGCATCTTTTTCGATGATGTCATCTCTTGAAATCATACCCTGACGGCACTGACTACAACGATTACAACGACTACAATGACTACAACGACGACCACGTACTGTTGTTTAGTTGCGTAAGAAACGATCGCGTCAAAGAATGGCACTCTCTATTATCGATCTATCTCTCCCTCCCTCTCTCACTTCCTCTCTTCTTCCCTCCCTAGATTCGCCGATCAATATTATTTTCTTATTTATCTTTTTCTTTTTTTATTAACGCTTTCCTTCTAATTTAAAACGAAATACGAACTCGTCGTTTGCGAACTAACTCTCGTCGTATGACGCATCCCGGAAAGTTTTACTCGCGGTGTGGTCATTTAAATACGACACTGACCTATCGACTGACTGCTCGATCGATTCTTTAGAACGAGTCGCGAATAATCAAGTATCAATGCGGCAATACGTTTTAAAACGAGACGAAAAATCGCGTTAATAGGTATTAATGGTTAAATTTACACGCAATACTGCAATATTATTGTCCGTAAAACAAACGTAAAAGTGTAAACATATATTTGTATGTATAAATATATATATATATATATATATATATATATATATATATTTATGTATCTTTATGTTAGATGTTATTGGGAATGCTCGTTGGTATTTCAGTCGATCTCGAGACGGAAAGTCCTTGAATGCGGATTCTATTACGTTCTTTGTAAGCAACTTACGAGCTTGAAAATATTTACGATAATACGATTTTTGCAAATGGCGATTTGAACAAGATTTTTCTACCTTAGCCTTGTGAGTAAGTGGAGAGATACGAGGAGGAACATATTTCCTTTTTTTTTCTTTCCTTTTTTCTTTTGATTTTTTCTTCCTTTCCTTTTTCTTTTTTTTTCTTTTTTTCTTTTTTTTGTTTTTTTGACCAACCAAAAGAAACAACCCCTCCTGGCGAAAACTCGTGACGCGATCTACACGGAGGAACAGCACGATGACGATCGCGAAGGATCTTATTCGGTATTCCCTTCGCACGTGGATCGTAAACCTCAATAATCTCGTGGATCATCAGGATTCCGAGATCATTCTCGTGGCGACGACAGTCGCGTGTGACCTGCCTGCGAAAGAGCTGTCGCGAGATAAGAAACTAAGCGCGCCTTCGATCTCTACCTAGGATCCGACTCCCTTCTTCTTAAAGGATTAACTTAAATTCTAAATTAAGTTAAACCGATGATCGTTCGTTCCATTTGTATTTCAAGCTTTTTTTTTTTTTTCTTTCTTTTCTTTTCTTTTTCCATTCTTCGTCTTCTTCTTCTTCTTCTTCTTCTTCTTCTTCGAAAGAAAAAAAATTTCTCTGAAAGGAACGTATCCTTTTCATCACAAAAGATCAAATCAAATATTCGCCGATTCGATAAATATCAATGACCTTTCGTATGATCATTATTCCACGATGATCTTTCGATCGTTCTTTAACGATCCATCAGCGGCGGGGATAGGGGGTAGTGGATAAAAAAAGTATTGGGAAGGTGAGAGGGGTAAAAAAAAAGAAAAAAAATTAAAATAAATTATTTCGATTTCTAAATGCTAAACGATTCGACAAAATCAACTTGAGTACAAATTTTTTGCAATTTTTGCATATATGTATATATACATATATTCGTACGAGAATATATAATTTATTCGAGATTAATTTTTATACTTAATCAATTGGATATGTAAAGATTCGTCGATGGTTAGCGTATTAACACCTCGTTAATTATTCTCAATTCGCATAAAGGCTAACTTACCGCGAAGCCCCGCGATATGGGTAGATCGGCATAACTTGCTTATCTCATCGACGAGAGATGAAGCAAGATAGATACAGATAGAGATAGATAGATAGATAAATAGATAGACAGATAGATAGACAGATAGATAGATAGAGAGAGAGAGAGAGAGAGAGAGAGAGAGAGAATAGAGTGGGCGCGGTAGGATTATTGTTTATTCATTCAAGAATTATCCTTCAGTGAGTTCAGTGGCAGCGCCTACTTACACGGTATGACGGTAATCCTCTCGCTATTTTTTTTTTTTCTTCTTTTTTCTTTTCCTACTCCTCGCTTTTCCTCTCCTCTACTCCTCACCTCTTTTCTCGAGCCGTTGCACCGGCTCCGAGAGAGGATAGAGACGCGACTGAGATTGGCGGTGGTAGCCAGCGACGGGCATATTTATTATTCTCATTGAAGGTGCGACGCCGAGGATCACCTTCGACGAAAGAAAAAAAAAAGAAAAAAAAGAAAAAAAAGAAAAGAGAAAAGAGAAATAAAAAAAAAAAAGAAAAAAAGAAGAAAAAAGAAAAGAAAAAGACAGAAAGAAAACAGGGGAAAAAAAGAAGATGGAGAGAGAAGGAGAGAGAGAGAGAGAGAGAGAGATAGAAGAAGAGAAAGAAAAAAGGAACAAGCCTAAGAGGAGTTACTCTTCTTGGCTATTTTTCTTTTTCTCTTTCTTTTTCTTCTTCTTCTTCTTCTTCTTCTTCTTCTTCTACTTCTGTTGCTGCTGCTGGTGCTGCTGCTGCTGCTGTTGCTGCTGCTGCTGCTCTTTCTTTTTCATTTTTTTTCTTTTCTTTTTTTTTTTCCTTCTTTCCGTTCAGGTCTAATCTGCGCCGAGGGAGAGCTCTGGAAGGATCAAAGAAGATTCGTCGCCGAATGCTTGAAAAATCTCGGCATGATAAAATACGGACAGAAAAGGGACAAGATGGAAAGAAGAATCCTCGTAGTTGTGGAAGAATGCATTTCGGTAGAAATCTTGATAATCTGCCACTTT
The DNA here is from genome assembly GCF_910589235.1 of Vespa crabro. NCBI lineage: Eukaryota > Metazoa > Arthropoda > Insecta > Hymenoptera > Vespidae > Vespa > Vespa crabro. The sequence continues at coordinate 791,199 of NC_060978.1, read as the reverse complement.
CTAAATTCCTTTCCTTTTTCGCCGGGACAACCGACTCTTCTTTTTTTTTTTTTATTTTTTTTTTTTATTTTTTTTTCTTCTTTTATTATTATTATTATTATTATTATTATTATTATTATTATTATTATCATTATTATTATTTTATTTATTTTCTTTTTTTTTCTAAAGAGAGAATTCATACAGAAGGATTCCTATCACGATCGTTAAAAGCTAAGAGTTGAGTGGGGGGGTGGCAGGGTGATGATGGTAGGGGAGAACAGGGGGCCGTAGAAAAAAAAAATAAAAAAAAAAGAATAAAAAAGAAAAAGCACAAATCGCGAAAAATAGGATCTTTAGAGAAAATTTTTTTCGTGAATAAATTATATGACGATTATATATATATATATATATATATATATATATATATATATTATTTTATTTTCGGGCATAAATATATACGAACAGTTTTTATCTATTTGACCTCAGGAAATATAACGTTTGGTCCGATACTTTATGGACACTCTGTATATGAGATATCCGATCGATAGGTAAAAACTATTTATCGAAAGCTTCGATAATTATTTTAGAAATTGGAAGAACGATCTACGTCGTACGGTTTCGATCCGAACGAGACTTTGCAACATTGTGTAGGAAATCTGATGAACGATCTCGTCTTGGGTAAAACATACCAAGAGAATGATTTCATTTGGGCATGGCTTCGTACTTTACAAGAGGAAGGTGTTAAACGCATTGGCGTTGCCGGACCTTTAAATTTTTTACCATTTCTCAGGTAAGTCTATATCTCTCTCTTTCTTTCTCTTTCTTTCTCTCTATCTCTCTTTCTGTCTCTCTCTCTTTCTCTTTCTCTCTCTCTCTCTCTCTCTCTCTCTCTCTTTCGTTTCTCTCGTCTCTTAAAAATTTTCTTAACGTTATGTTTATGTAATATTTAAATCAATTTTTATTTTCATTAATGATAAATCGAAAAACGATTAACTATCGTTCATTTAATTAAATTGATTTGTCGCCCTTTTTATTTAGCCCATTATTATATATTTGTTCCTTTAATCGATTCAAAGTTGATTCATCGTACGTTTTATCCATGGAAATTTTCATATTATACATCATTCTATATGAGAGATAGAGCAAGGTTACGGCCCATTGGAATGCAGAAATTGATCGTTCTCTCTATACACAGTTGTTTATAAGTAGTATTATAACTTCTTATAATAGAGTCGCTGAGTTTATTAAACGATAGAGGATTGTAATGGCATTTGTTGCAAGTAGGCGTCTACGTCCTGTTATCGATCTACCTGATAATTTAACCTCGATAAAAATCTTAACTCATGCTAGTACGCGATATTGAAATATTTATTGCCGATACAAAATAAATAATTAAATACATGTTTTTCTTATTGAAGAGATAAAAAGAAAAGAAAAGGAAAAAAAAGAGAAACAAAGAGAGAGAGAGAGAGAGAGAGAGAGAGAGAGAGAGAGAGGGAGAGAGAGAGAATAAGAACTAACGCATGCGGATTAACATCCGCAGATTTATACCACGGTACGGTAAAATGATGTATAGTTTGATCGATGGAAAGAAAAAAACTCATGAAATATATAGGAGTATCGTTGAAGAACATCGAATTAGTCCCGTAAAAACGGAAAGCATTTTGGCGGCGTTCGAAGATCAAATGGCGAGTAGAAAAGATTCGGACGATTTTGGATATTTTAACGAGGTTCAATTCTATCATCTGCTCGCCGACATTTTCGGTGCAGGATTGGACACGACCGTGTCTACTCTCCGTTGGTTCCTTCTATTCATTGCGGCTTATCCGGAGGAACAGGTACGAAGTATATTACTATTGAAAAATATTTCTTCCTTTCTTTTTATTCTCTCTCTCTCTCTCTCTCTCTCTCTCTCTCTCTCTCTCTCTCTTTCTCTCCTTTAAATCAATTTGTCTAGAATTTTTTTTCCCTCCTTAACAATCGTATCAAAAACGAAGACTTTTTTTACATTTCTTTATTTCTTTCTTTATCTCAATGTGTTTGTATACATATATATATATATATATATATATATATATCTTTCTCTGACGGTTTATACGTACATATATATATATACATATATACGAATATCAGGAAAAGATCTATCAAGAGATGCAACAGATGTTAGAAAATAAAGAACCCACTTTGGACGATAGAATTGTTTTGACGCGTCTCGAGGCAACCATAGCGGAAGTACAAAGGTTGAGAAGCGTTGTTCCAGTTGGTATGCCTCATGGAACAATCGAGGTATTTCATTCGATTCATTTAATTTTATCTTACGATCAATTCAAAGACTTGTCATAATATTACTTACGAATGAATTTTACGATATTAAAGGTCATTCGTTAATTTGTCGTTATAAATTTTATTTTTCGAACGTTGATCGATAATAATCCGATTAATTAATTATTCATACACGACTACGATGTGATATTTCCAATTGAAATATTTCGATAATATATATATATATATATATATATATATATATATATATATATATATATTATCGAAATATATATTACAGTACATATACAATATAAAAATGTCGAAGTTCATTTTCTTTTTTTTTTCTTCTTTCTTCGTTTTTTTCTTTTTTTTTCTTCTTTTTTTTTTTTTGATGATGAACTTTTGAAATTTAGGATGCAAAAATAGGCGACTATGATATACCGAAAGGTACGATGGTTATACCGGTGCAATGGTCCGTTCATACTGATGAATCTTATTGGGACAACGCATTCGATTTTAAACCGGACAGATTCATTGACGATGATGGCAGATTCTTTAAGCCGGAAGGGTTTTTGCCTTTCCAATCTGGTAAGTAAATGGCAAAAGATTTTGGTCGTTAAAAATATTATACCTAGCAGTTCAGAGTACAAGGATTTTGTTGCACAGTTGAATAATAATACAGGTATTCGAACGTAACGTTTTTCGAAAAGCACGCGTTAACTATTTACACGTGAAATCGATTTATCTTGCTTAAGGTTTTTTTGTTTTTTTGTTTTTATATTTCTTCCTCTTCTTCTTCTTCTTCTTCTTCTTGTTATTTTTTTGTTTCCAGCGACGCGTTTTTTTTCCTTTTTTTTCTTCTTTTTTTTTTCTTTCTTGATCTACGAACTTTATCCTTATCTATACGGTCGAATTTATATTAATTAATTGTCTTTATATTAATGAATTTATATTAATCGATGATTATGTTCAATGATAAATGATAGATATATTTCATTTCATATGACAATATTAAAATTTCTTTTGTTTCAAGGAAAACGTATGTGCGTCGGTGACAAATTGGCCAGGATGATCATGTTTCTATTCTGTTCGAGAATAATCCATAAATTTGATGTATCTGTCCCTCCTAACGTTTCCATTAATCTTAAAGGAGATACCGGTATCACATTGGTTCCTAAACCCCATAGATTAGTTTTTACGCCTCGTAAAACATGATCCGTATTTTCATTTTCTCTTTTTCATCCTTCCTTTTTTTCTCTTTTTTTATACTTCATGATTTTTATAAAATATTAATTTTTATTATTATTTCATTTATTTACGATACTCCACGTGTCACGTGTTTTTATATAATAAACGACGATAAAACGAAAAACAAGCAAAGAGTTTTCATTGTCAATATCCTTTAATATCGTATAAAATATTTTTCATCAATTTGACGTTATAATTAATTTTTAATTAATTTATAATAAACTTTAATTAATCTTTAAACAATTGAAATAAATAAAGTTATCAAAGTCAAGATGATTTATGGGACTACGTTTAATGATATTGAAAAATCATTATCGACCGAATAAAAATAATCTTTCATTAAAGAGTCTATCTAATTGTTTTTTTTTTTTTTTTTTTTTAATTTTATTTAATTGCGTACATTTACAACGTCCTTGAGTTTTTTTTTTTTCTTTATTTCGAATGGTATAATATATATATATATATATATATATATCGAATCAATCGAAAAATTTAATCATCCCATAACAACGTAGTCCATCCAACGAATAAAAACAGCCAAACAATTTTCGCATAAATTGGATTTCCTCGAATTTCTTGATCTTCGAACGGATAAAAATATATTTATCAGAGACCATTATTAATCATAGATGATTATTATATGATTATGAATGAAATGGTTTTATGATCATTCAAAAGATTATACTCATCTGGCAATACACTGACAATAAGAAAATTATTGTTTACATTTACGATATTCTTCAGTTTATGTTTATTTTATTACAATTGAAACATATCGGATTGAGTCAACACAATAAGTCATTATATTCGAGCAATAAATAAACGAACTCAGACAAAAAATATCTATTATTTCATTAATCATTCATTAAACTTATACTTATCCTCATAATTTGATAATATCGTATCTGATAAGCAGTAATCTTATAGACAATTCATAGGCAATCATTTAAAGGAATTTCTCGTTATCAAAGTCTAATAAACGTTCTCTTGTATCAATCGATGCTTTAGTATTTTGCCCTTTCAAAGTACAATTTCGTAAGTGATATTTTTATTTTCGATCGGCCTATCAAAAGGACTGCATGAGTCAACTTTAGAAAGTTTAAGTGACTGAACTTTAAAAACAAATATACTTTGTCAAGTTTATATATACAAAATAAGATAAGGCGCGTTCGTATAAATAATTTGGATATCAAATCAACAACAAAAAAAACAAACGAAAAAAAAAAAAATAAATAAATAAATAAATAAATAAATAAACCTATTGCTGGAATAAATATCTGTATTTCTTTACGATATATATATATATATATATAGTTTTTTCGAAGTACTCTTTGAAACCGGTATTTCTTTCTTCGATATTCATATCGTTAACTGAAACCACACGTGTCACGAACACAAACGTGAAAGATCTACGTGTGTATCAACGAATTTAACGATCCACATATACAACAATTTTCTTTCAATGACGAATACTTCGATTCACGAATATAAACGAATAATTTAATTAATTTAATAAATTTACTTTCATAGTTTTTATCGGTAATTGGATTGCGACGTACATACGTATATTTTAGAAAAGTAAAAAAGATAAAAAAGAAAAAAGAAGACTTCGCTAAGGGACGAACAAAACGATTAGATTGATAAGGGACGCCTTCAAATTAAAATATCTAAATTTTTTATTAACATAAAAAATTATAAACGAAAAAGTGATATACAGTTATTTAGATTTGACGAATTTTACGATTAGACGTTTATCGGATATATTCTCTTAGAAATTGATAATTATTGACGAAAGAAACTTCGTATTTGATATTTATTGGAAATAGATAAAATAATTAATACTAATCGAAGAATATTTTATGTTAATTAATATTTAATAATTAAAACTATTTCCAATGAAATATTAGATTTTTAAATAGTTCAAATTATTTCCAATGTAACATTGGATCATATTTACGGTTACCATTGGAAAATTTTGATTAGAAAATTGAAACATTTTTTATTCAAAAAAAAAAAGAAAGAAATAAAAAAAAGAAAAAAAAGAAAAAAAAAAGAAAAAAAAAGATATAAAGAACACTTAAAAATTATTAATTTCTGAAATGAGGAAGATAAAATTAAGAAATCTTGTGTAAAAATTTTCAAATCTATCGAAAGAAAACGAGTCACACATCTGTATGAAACAAGAAAATCCTTGAAATCGTCTCTTTTATTCTCTCTCTCTCTCTCTCTCTCTCTCTCTCTCTCTCTCTCTCTCTCTCTCTCTCTCTCTCTCTCTCTGTGTGTGTGTGTGTGTGTGTGTGTGTGTGTGTGTGTATCTGTATATGTGCGTGTATATATTTTTTTTCTTTCTCCGAGACAAAAACAGAAACGGCAAATGTGCGAAAGAAATGAGAAACTTTAGTCTAAAAATAAAAATATCTCGGTACCAGTAGATAACACCGAGCGTACGCGACCTAATTATTAGAAAGCATAAACATGCGAAAGAAAGTTAAGCACGACGATTTTAAGTCGAATAATAAAGGACAAACTTTAAAAGAAATTTTTAATGCGATTAATGAATCGAATTAAGATAAAAAATATATACATATATAGTATTGATACCAGCTGGTAAATTATGATATCGTATCGAATAATATCTAAGTCATAGGTATCAAAAATGTACACCAATTTGATACTCTTATATCAAGATATCGATACTCGTTCGATATATTTTATAAAAGTATCGATATTCATTCGATACTTACTTCTATGAAGATATCAAAAGCGAGCAGACATTTTTTTCTTCTTTATTTATTTTTTTTGTTTCTCCCTTTTCGTATCGTTCCTTTTTATTTGTTCATTCGTTTGTTTGTTTGTGTGTTTGTTTGTTTGTTTGCGTTTATCAACGGAAGTATCGAACGATAATCGATACTTTCACGTTATATCAAATATCGTATCGATTCGGTTTAAGTAAACATTTTTTTATTCGATATCAATCTAAGAGAATCGATCGGTATTGAAAATTGAATATCCAAATACTTACATTAAATTTCAATATGTATCAATATTTTCCATTTAAATATTTTGATATTGAATTGATCGAATATTATCAATCGATATCGGTATCGATATCAATCACAGTTTACGATTACGCTATCATATGTTTTTTCCTCTCTCTCTCTCTCTCTCTCTCCCCCTCTCAGTCTCTCTTTCTCTCTCTCTTTCCTCCTGTCGATCTCGAATTAGCGAATTTATCCTTCGAGAAAATTTAAAAAGAAAAGAAAAAAAAGAACAAACAAACAACGTCCTTAGGAACGTAAAGGAAGCATTTATAGCATCAAAAAAATAAAAAAAAAAAAGAAAAAAGAAAAAGAAAAGAATGAACAAAAAAGTAGAGAAAAAAAGAAAAAGAAAGAAACCATTATCGATACTCGTCGTATTATTGGCTCTCAATATTTTCCTATACAAAGTGGCAATAATCGAATTATATCGCGGAATTCGCGTTTTAAAGACGGGTTCTTCTTTTTTTTTGTTTGTTTTTTTATTTTTTTTTTTTATTTTTTTTTTTTTATTATTATCGCTCTTTCAAAGACCAAGCCTTAAGGCGGATTTGCGTTACGTTGCGTTGCGTTCGGTGTTGTCTTAGAAGCACGAAACTAAAGTCCGCCATAAGAGGAGGTAACCTTCATGTGCGTCTTTTACTTTTAACGCGTAAAGGAACACACGGTAAGAAAAAAAAAAAAAAAAAAAAAAGAAAGAAAAAGAAAAAAAAACAAAAAGGTCTGTGTACTTACGCACATCGAAGGTCGTTAATGGAGATTTAATGCAACGATTAGCATAACGCGCGTGCCCGACTGTAGGAAGATTACACAGAGGTCTGTCTGCATTTTGAAATTTTTTTCTTTTTCTTTTTCTCTTCATTCTTTTTCGAAACGATCTCTTAAACACGAAGCATATTCTCGAATCGATATTATTTTTGTTCTTCTTTTCTTTCTTTGTTTTCCTTTTTTTCTTTTTGTTTTTTCTTTTTTCTTTTTTACAGCAACTAACTAAAGAAAAAAAAAAAAAAAAACGACTCTACTTACACTTTCATCGATCAGATCAGATTTTTACGTGTGTACGTAAAATAAAATGAAAGGATCAGAACGAAAATGAAAAGTAATAATCATTAAATATGCTTCTTCTTTCTTTTCCTTTTTCTTTCTTTTTCTTTTTTTCTCTTTCTTTTTTTTTTTTTGTTTTTCTTTTTTAATTCCCTTTCGTATCATAAGAATTGCGAAATGGCACGGTTTCTTTTTTTTGTTTTTGTTTTGTGTTTTCTTGCCTTTTGTTTACAATCTTTTTAATATCTCGTAGCGGCAAACTTTACACAACGAAGCACCGTCTTGGTCTTCGAACTGCGCATTGAAACAAATTTCTAAATTGATAAGCGGACAAGTCCGTGAGGTCAATTCGATTTCGATTGTGGGGAAAAAAAAAGAAAAAAAAAAAAAAAAAAAAAAAAAAAGAAAGAAAGAAAGAAAGAAAAAAGAAACTAATTTCATTCGGCAGACGAAAACAGTTTTGAAATCATTCCTAATAACTGACTGAACGATACGAATCAATTTCAGACCGTTCGTTGTCATAACAGAACGGTATTATCTTCTTCGAACGAAGAAGAGTTTTTTTTAGCAGTTTTTAGTACCAACCAACCAAACCAACCTTTCTACGGGGAATCAACGTATGCACCTTGCTCGCGTATTTTTAAAGATATTTTTGAATTTTTCGTCTTTTCGCATTCCGTATATGGCAAGGCAAAAGCGTTAAAATGTCAACTTCGGTCATACCGTAAGGATGATTTTGCATATGCCGCGACCAATCTCGTCCTTTTCTCTCTTTCGCTCTCTCTCTCTCTCTCTCTCTCTCTCTCTCTCTCTCTCTCTCTCTTTCCTTTTTCTTCTTCATTTATTTTTTTCTCGTATCTCCTTCGAGTGTCTCGTCGCGAGATTCGAGAAATCCTGTGCAAGTGTTACGCAAGGACCACGTTTTATTTCTTATAATGTGCTGGCCTTGGATGAAGCTACGAGCACCGTTCACCTACTACCGAAATTGGTGAAATTGTCCCTTCTACTAATTATTTAATATTTTAGAATAATTAAGTATAAATTTGAGAAACAAAATGATGCCTACATGCATATTAATATTTGTAAATATTAATATTTATAAAAGAAATCTCGCGTTCGGCGATAAAACTCAGATCAACAACAACTGGAGAAAAATAAAAATAGAGAGAAAGAGAGAGAGAGAGAGAGAGAGAGAGAGAGAGAGAGAGAGAAGGGGAGCGATGCATGTCGTTGAAAGATAAAAATTCGTTCGCTCACGTGCATGCGAAGGTTTTCCTGTCGTAGAACCGCCCCTCTCGTTGTTCCTCTTTCTCTCGTGCGATTTAAATGTCGTCGTTTTCGTGGCGATGATGGCGGCAATGCTCCGCGGCTTTTTGAGGAAATTATGCACAAAATTGACGTTACGCAATCCTCCAAGAGAGTATTTCTGGTACCGTGAGAAACATCTCAGAATCTAAATGATCGTATGCAATATGCGACAATAATTTATCAAATATACACGTTTCTTCCCACTCCATAATTTGCCTCCATTATTCCGCC